>NC_133315.1:20068050-20168613 GCF_012295235.1 Primulina huaijiensis
TATAATAATAGAATACATGTACGTGTAGATTTTTATAATAATTATTATTTCTGTGTGGATGATGTGTCTTTCAAGTTGGCATAAGGATATGCCACCTAAATACGTGAGGAGTTATGTCACGTCCCGAGTCCGTGCCCCGTGTTTGCGTGACTGCACAATGAGCTCTTATAACAACTATTTCGTATTCGTCTTCGCTTTACGAAAATGATTAACCCAAGTTGTTATAGGAGTTCATTATAGCTTATTATGAACTCATTTTAAATCTTTGATTTTTAAGATGAGTGACAAGAGGTATCATAAGTTAGGTTTTACTACACACGTTGGAAAAAACCTCTATTCTTGTTGTGAACGTCCTGTACTATTAGCTTTGTAAATCAAGTTGTTCATTGATTTAGGTCCCAAACACCACCTCAATTTTGTATCGATAAGCAAAGAAGAAAAAGGAAAAAGAAACACCTCAATTTAGCATCATGAAAAGAGACGTTTACATAACAACAAAACTTGGCCATTATTGATTAAAACATTAAGTAGATTGATGGATGGATTTCGATACAATATGATTAGATTTGTGTAAATTGCATGTTATATGTTTTTAGCGAGTTATAATCATCAGTATCTTTGAATTCGAGGATGAAATTTTCATACCGACACACATTTATGTATACTTTTTATACATGAAACTATATATACACCCTAATTTTTTTAAATAAAAAAAATTTGTGTGATGAATTAAATTATAAACTATAATATTATAATTTATAAAAAATATGTGCACAATTTTTCCACAAACAACATTTATATATGCTCACATCATTAGCATTTCATTATGTTTACATTATTTTTCGGAGGTCTAATTCGTCTAGTCCTCTTTATTTATTACATTCAACAAAAATATATGAGTGTCGAAGAAAAAATGGGCCGACAATTTGTAATTTGTGAGAAACAACGAAATGACAAGAGGAAGTGCGCCGGGTTGATGTTAACCCCACAAATCATCCAATGACCTAATTTTCTATCAAACCAAAAATTAACCAAACCCCTTACTGCGATAAAACTATGGAGAGCTATGAAAAATAGGAGCTTCTGAATTCTACTATAGATATTGAGTTCAGGTACTCTTTCCTGCACGATATGCTCTAAGATAGTTGATCTCATTAAAAAATTGATTAACATGTATCATGTAAACGAACCGAACCCAACAGACTCGAATATTGTTCAAACTTTGGAAATTTTATTTCCCCTTTATTAAATTTATTTTAATGTTTTGACCATTTACTTCATAATAATTTTTTTGTAACAGATTATGATCTAAATCAACTATTTTAAATAGTTTCAAAAGAAATTTTTTATTGATAATATCAATCTTGCCTGTTCTTGTAAAAGAGATGTCCGTTTTATTTTGGATGATTTGAGAAAATTTTTCTGTGTTTGAGAATTGGTTCTTGCAAAAAATAAAAAAAAAAAGAAGATAATTTTATATTCTTTTTTACAAGACAAATTTTAGAGTATCTTTGTGTAATAAATATTATTGGATTGTATTGAAATCGATAAATTTTAATTTTCCTGATTATTTCTGCTCTTTGGGAGGTGATAAAATGCTGATTGTACCAATAGTTATTTTGGAATTATAGATATTGAAAAATATATTATTAGAAAAAAATAAAACATATGTGGTGATGAATGATGTTTCATTATATTTTGAGGGAAAAAAAAAGCAGAATATAAAATTAAAGATGACTAATTAATTCTAAGGAATGGGGATAACAATGTTAAAGTGGCCGTATTGAATTTGCTCACTCCGGGACGAGTTAAGACCCAGGTAAACGAGTCTATAAGCAAGTCTAGGGATTAGTAGACCCGCTCCGGACTCGCCCATAAATATACATATATATTATTAATCATTTATTTATATTTTTATTATGTAAGATAATGAATATCTTGATTCATTATTTTAGTTCAAAATATTTTATTATTGAAATAATTTTATTATATTATGATATGTTTAATATATTTTATATGTTTAATATAAAAATATATAATTATTTTGTTATAATTTAATATAAATGGATAAGTTTTTATATGTGATTTTTTTTTATTTTTAAATATTAATAATATAAATATGAATTTTCCCGTGTATTGAAAAAAATTAAAAAATAAGTATTCTTTTGCGGGTTCAACCTAGGGATGTGAACTAATCGAGCTGGTTCGCGAGCTTTTCAAGCTAGCTCGATAAATATTTGATTTTGTATTCGAATTTATTGAACTCGAGCCGAACTCGAATATGTTCAAACTATTTCAAGCTGAACATAGACTTCATTTCAAATCGAGCCAAAAAATAAAAAAATTCAAGTTTCGAATTGAACTCAAAATCAAATATACTTAATTGAAACCGAATTCGAATTTTAAATTTTTACTAATATGCAGTTTGATTCGATTCGTTTATACTCTTATCCGATCTGGACTGAACCCGCAAGGCTTACGCATCAAGACAGATCCCGATGACCAAGCTCATTCCAGACCCATGTCGTTGTCCCCTAAGTAAATCATATGAAATGAATTAATAATAATAATGTTAAAATTTTTAGAATTAAAGTAAATAAGAAAATCAACATCATCATATATATTATTACCAAAATTTCAGTTTAACCGAACTGGCCAAAAAATTGATTTAAATTTCAAACTAAATAAAAAAGGATTATTTTTCTTTGCATTCAAATTAACGAAAGTTAAGGAAATTATTTTTATAAAATAAGACTTTTTTTATTTAAAAAAACTAATAAATCTTGGGATATAAAAAAATTTGAAGCTTAGGTTATCTCATTTTAATCGATTTTTTGATAAAATAACTGAAACGAAACCAAAACCGTCTTTTCAGAATTTTATCAAAAAATTCGGTCGGTTATTTCCATTTAACCGAAGTTTTCCTTATCCCCAATTTTGAAAACATCATTTTTTTATTAATGCTATTTATTAATTTATGTATTTTATCGTTTCTAAATATTTCTAGTATCCATCATCAGTATTAAACATTCGTGCATTAGGCCAATTAAAGCAAGCTAAATAATTATAATATGCTTTATAAATTCATTTTTAATATAACAATAAATATAATTTAAACATAATCCAAAGACTTAAATTTAATATTATAATTTATATTATTTATTTTTTATTAATAAATAAAAAGAGATGAAGAAAGTTTGGAGCTCAAAACATTTTTTTATTATCAGTTTCCAATAAACTTCTTCTATAGTTTTGAGAAACAAAAAGATTTTGGGATTTTAAAACTATGACGACAATATTAAATCTGTGGAAGCTTTAATAAAAATTAATTTTACTTATCTCTTGGCAAAAAATATAAAATCCAAACATTATAAAATGAAATAAATTTATATAAAAAAAACTATTTGTAAGAATATAAAATAAAAAAAAACCCAGGTGAGATCTTGTAAATATCAATCAAATTTTATCAAAAATACTTCAAGAAATCCATTTATAATTTTCTCATTTTTTTTTTTTTTTTGGAATCTTTACAAATAATTTTTATACAAATTTATTTCATCTTAATGATTAAGAGTGATATGTTAAAAAAGTTATACCATATATAAGCATCACAAAGCCTAGAAATATAAATGACGGAATAATACATATACACACTATCCTAAATTTTCTATAATGTAAAGGTATATTTATAAATGACCATCAACTTTCAGCCATTCTAGACCAAAATAACTAGAAATTCATATATTTATTAAATTATTATTGTTTTAAGGTCGTAACTTCAACAAAATTCAAGAATATGGGATGAATGTACATTGAAAGAAAATAATGACAGCGACGGCGAGTTTTCATTTCATAAAAAAATTATTTCCCAATTCCTTTCGATAATGATGCAAATAGTGTTGATAACCATCTTTTTGCCGAATTATTGCTGCTATAAATCATAAAAGACTAATTTCTCACGAATTTTAGACCAGACTTTTGATTAACTTTGATTTTCTGCTAGTCTGACGCTAAATCTTCGATATATCTCTTGCTCGAAGCACTCTCTAGTTGTAACCTTTCGCTCAATACAGAATCGAAAATTGAAAGAGAGGGTAGAGAATCTTTTGATAAGTTTACTTGTCTTCGGGGTATCTATTCTTACTAGAATGCTCTATTTTGACTGTATTGCACTATGTCTTATTTGTTAACCTTCAAAATTTTCTACCCTTTGGCTCAAATTGAAATTCAAATGGAGCAAATCAAAATATATTTACAGCTAGAGAGATTTCAACAACATGACTTTATAAGGTTGCATGAATCAAGGATACACGACATAAGCTAACCAGGCAAATAAAAACTAAGTTTTCAAAGTAACTTATTGGTATCTTATGCATTTAGTTGACCTGGTGTGCTACAAATCACATATGGACCAAATTAACTTGACTGTCAACAAGGTTCAATGCACCACTGGCGCTCAAACCGTTTTTACTACAACAGAACTCATTCTTGTAAGGTTACCAAAATGATTATTGTGAAGGAAGCTGATCCAAAATAAAGTAATACTTTAAATAATGTTAAACAATCATAGAACATTGCCTCTTTTGGAGCAGGGATGTTATATCAAGGAATAAAAATGATTTAAGAATATTTTACAGCTAATGACTGACATAAAAGATTTTGTAAAGAACACTTAAAAAAGCATTGTCATAGTGGAGTACAATTTTTTAAAACCAACGCAAGAGTGAAAATGTAGTTCCTTGTACCTGGAAGGTTTACCCAGGAGATGCAGATGGTGATCTTGAAGCAGATTTCTCCAGTGGTATGCATACAAAAAAGTCTCAGTGTCTAGTTCAGTTAAAATGCACATAAAGTTCAAAATAAGAGAATACATGACACAAGGATTACCTTACTTCCTCTTAGGGCCTCTGCTTCTAATGAGACTCCTACCTCAGCTTCTTGCTGGACTACTGTATTCCTTAACCTAAAGTCGATGGTAAATCCAAGCACAAGCCCAAATAAAAAAATAGAGCTCATGGTTTTTAGCATTATCGAATTTACAAAGACATCAAAGAAATTTCAATTCACCATATTCTCTAAGAGCAAATATATAGTGGATATCATTTGTTGTCATATGCTTTACTTTAAAATCCAAGCAAGTTTGCAAAATAAGTGAGAACCAAAAAGTGACAAATTAAATTTTGAAGGTTAGACAAAAAAATAAAAAACAAAAGAAAAAACTGAAGGTATAAAAACAAAAAACCAAGAGATTGGGAAATGATAGATCGAATAAAGAAAATACCTAGATATAAGTTCTAGTCCAAAGATTTCTGAAAGTATCATCCGAATCTGATGATCAAATGCCTAAGATATTATCAAATGGAAAACACAAAAAAGTTACTACTGATTAAGACAACAAATGTGCAAAAGTTGAGCTTCATTCATGACCAGATGGTCAATTTTTTTCATCAAACCTCCAAATCATAAATTGGAGGATGAAAAATATTAATGATAAAAAACAAGAGTATGGCTTGTATATGATGTATAAAAAATACACAAAAGCAAAGAGCCTTATAAAATATAAAATTACAACAATGAAAATGCAACACCTTCACCATCACGATAAACTTCAGCAAAACATACATTCCTTGCTTTACTCATATGATCCTGAAATTTTACACAAGTAAATAACACAACTGCAAAAACCAAAACTTATAGCTTACAAAATTAGGTGATAATCAACTGACCTTCAAATCTTGCCAAGAGGCCGAAAAGAGAAATCCCCAGAAAAAAAAAAACTCAAGTATAAAATCAAAATCATACACAAGGAGTAGATAAAATTACGCAACAGAAATAAAAATATTAAAATGCGGCCAAGCTCAAAAGCACTTTCAAATATACCTGGGCAGCACCTCGATATTCTGAATGGCGGAAACTCCGCAACTTCCACCCTCATTGCCCACACGATAACCACCACGACGATCATGCCACCATGCAGAAGCTCAACCTAAATTGAGTGGTAAAAAACCTTTAGGTGGAAAAGATGGGGATGGCCCTAACATTCGGACAACCAAAAAAAAGCAAGTCTAATAAGAAAGCACATCAAACTTAAACGACAACCATCAAAGTTATAGCCAACTCTTCTCTTTATATCATCTTCCACATCCTGGGAATTATAAAACTAAACATAAATAAGATAAAAACATGTTACATAACAAATTATATTGTTAAGTTAAACAAAACTAAATAAATACATGATAGTTAAATAAAACAATATAAATACATGATAGCATGAGAGCATATGTCACGCTTGAATCATGCATCTATTCATACAATGGTAAAAAAAACTTATTGTATCATTGAAAATTACAATGCATCCATGTGAAAACTAAGCAATTACAAGGAGGATGAGGCGGAATCTTCAATTCAATGTCCAATAGAGGATTATATTGAGGGAGGAGAGTAGGTAACAACAAAGCAATAATATCCAGTGCAAAATTCAGCAAACAAATAAAATTTAATTCACGGCTCCAAGTTAAGACCAGAAAACAGAAAATAAACATACACTATGAATTATGAAGTCACATACTACGTTTAGGAGAACTATTTGGAAAAAAATTAAGTTCTCACATGATCATAACAAATTTTAGGTGACATTTAGGACATTTACTATCAAACTTTTTTTTTTTCACAAATTCTTGAAACCATCATAAGAGGAAAACTACATATCTTAATTTGAAAAAAAAGGTCACATATCCCAAAGATTAGAAGCAACGTCTGCCACAATTTCTTCATTTTTATACGTAGTGGATAAAATCATCAAACATAGAAGGTAACAACTCGTCATCAAGCTCTGCGCCAACCCTCTCCGGAAGCTTGATTATCGGCTTAACTTCAAAATGGAAAACCACAACGTTAGTGACGCGATTTCTAATACCAATTGTGAGGCACCAGTACTCTAATTATATAACAAGATTTATCAGCTTAAACAACGGAGAAATTTAATTACCATGTAAATGATAAAGTAAACCTGAATGAAACAGAAGAATAAAGCCACAGAGTAATTGTACCCATAAACAAGTTTGCAAAACCCAATAAGATAAAGGCAAAAGAGAATTGCATTGTTTAATCAGACATCGTAAAATACGTATTCAACCCCTAATTCTCTAATATCTTAATCAAATCTTGTAAAATACATATTCAGCCTCTGATTCTCTAATATCAACAGGAAGGTTGACAACATAAATCATGCGAGATTACCGACCACTCATTCTTGGTCCTTGCAGAAGAGGCCAAAGCATACTAAAGGTAAAAATAAACCATAACGAAAAGTTCCAAAATAATTTGAAATATTTTAATATTTATTTTACAACAAATTACTTATAAAAATTATTAACTGGTTGAGAATCTTGCCAAAGAAAATAGTTCTTTTAACATAACAATAATCCCTTGAGATGAAAAATGTTAGGAGAAATATTTTATAAAAATCAAGATTTTATGTCAAAGTTTAGTGAACTTGATTTAGGATGCCCATTTTGAAATTATGGACAAGGAAAACGACTTATCTTCGTTTGAAAGAAATGTCACATAATCTCCAAGATTAGAAAAAGTCATGTCTGCCTCAGTTTCTTCATTTTTATACGTAATGGATAAAACAATCAGACTTAGAAAGTAACTTCTCGTCAAGACCTACACCAAGCCTCTCAAAAAGCTAGATTTCCCGATTAACAAGAAAATTTAAAGGTCAGGAACACAAGTTGATGATATCAATAAAAAAGATATGGCACGTAAAATTAGAATCTTGGAGGATGAAAATGATAAAGTAAACCTAGATGTAATAGAAGAATAAAACCAGAGAGTAATTGCACCCATAAATAAGTCTACAAAACCCAATAAGACAAAGGCAAAGGAGAATTGCATTGTTTAATTAGACACTGTAAAATACGTCGTCAACCTCTGATTCTCTAACATCAGCAGGAAGGTTTCCAACATAAATATGTGAGATTATGGACCACTCGTACTTGGTCCTTGTGGAAGGCGTCAAAGCAAATACTGCAAGTAAAAATTAATCATAAAGATGAGTTCTAAAATAATTTAAAATATTTTATTGTGAATCTTACAACAAATTACTTATTAAAATTACTAAATGTTTAAAATGTTGGCAAACAAAATAGTTCCTCTAACATAAAAAATCCCTTGGGATGAAAACTGTTAAGAGAACCATGTTGCAAAAATAAAGTTATCACGTCAAAGTTTAGGATATTTAAGTATCTTACTTTCTATCACCATCCATTTTGAAACGATAAAAATAAGGAAGAGAAAAACCACTTATCTTCGTTTGAAAGAAAGGTCACATAATCACCAAGATTAGAAAAAGTAGTGTCTGCCTCAATTTCTTCATTTTATACGTAGTGGATAAAACAATCAGACTTAGAAATTAACTTCTCATCAAGCTTACGCCAAGCCTCTCAAAGCTTGATTTCCCGATTAACAACAAAATTTAAAACACAAGGTTACGGACACAAGTTGATGAGACCAATAAAAAAGAAATGACGAGTAAAATTAGAATCTTGGAGAACGAAAATGATAAAGTAAACAGAAGAATAAAGCCAGAGAGTAATTCCACCCACAAACAAGTCTGCAAAACCCAATAACACAAAGGCATCACAGCTAAGAAATTCCAAAGTAAGACGTAATATTTGGTCACAGTAGGAAGATATATCCCCCGGACATCTCAGCAAAAAGCTCTCCAATGCCTGAGCAGAAAAGTATTAAACCAAGTATAAAATGAGAGAAAATAAGAACAGAGAACTCAAACAAAGATTGCTGCTCAACACAATATTAATCACAAAAATGATCACAGATAAACACTATTAAAAGAATAAGTACCTGCAAGCTGTACTCTTTAAGCTCTTCATCATTCTCTGACGCATTATTACAGTAGCCAATTAGCATTGGAACGGTGTCTCCAAGTTGTGGACCAAAACGATAACCAACAGCTCGGCTTGAAAACCAAAAATTCATAAGTTAATCGATATGATTCACCATAGAAGGGTAAAACGCATGAAAAAGTTAAAGCAAATGCTACAACAATTCAAGACACAATAGACCCGCAGTATAGTTGAGGCAGAATAAGATTCTAAATTTTCACGATTCACATGAGTCCAATGAACACCACCAACCAAAAAAAAATTCATTTTCATATCTCAATAATAAAATTATTCCTGTCCTGAACAGGTTAAAAAAATCTACCCATACAATAACTAAAACAACATAATCAAAAGGACCATAAGAGTTCAAGGCACATGAGATGGTTCTGACAGCATCAGAGCAAACACAGACATATCTAACCATCAGCCAAAACGGCTATTTAATTAGTTATTTACCTTAAAGCACCAATCATTTGGATGTTTGTCCGAGTGGTTTCAGATTTTGTAGCTTTACTTTTCAAAAGCTGAACTACATCAACAGTACCTTTAGCCAACAAACCATCAGACAAGCTTGAAGAGAGAGACGCTGCAGCAGAAATATTGTAATTACCAGAGAAAAGGAAGAATTTAATCAACTGATGAAATTAAAAAAAAAAACAGAGTATCATCAACAAGATTTTGAATTAGCTGCATCCTACCAATAGAAGAAACAGCCTTCTTTCTGACACTGGCTTGATTCAAACTCAACTGAGGTAACAATGCACCTAACAAGACCTCATGGTCTGATTGTGAGAACCTGAAATTCCAGCAGTAGTTAGTATTTTGCAGCAGCTAACAATGTTCCAGCAGCTACTAATATTTCAGAAACTAGTATTTTTCCAGCAGCAGAAGAATTCAGTAGCGAGATTCCAGCAGATAGCTGCTGATTCTGCTTATGACTGTAACTGAAGCATTTAACATGGAATAAAGGCTGTTGATGGCACATCATGGCAGATTATGGCCATTAATAAGGAGTCAGAATTTGGCCTATAAATAATACCTTCAAATCTCTGAAATTGTTGCTACACAAATCTTGAGTTATCACTTGAAATTTGAGCTAAGAGAGTGCCTATTTTCGAGCAGTAGAATCCAATAGCGAGAACAAGCTGATTTCAGACTTTCAACCGAAACTCTCTAGCAGATTCCTGTAAGTGGGCTTATGTATAAATATCTTGAAATCAGTTTGATAATTTCTGTTTTAAAGCAAAGTTTCTGTATGTTTGATTTCTGATATCTGATTTTTGAAGCACTGAAACCTGTGAACTAATGGTAGGAATATATATTCTGAAACATTCCTGAATTCTGAATTTCTGATTTCTGGCCTCACCCCTTAGAGGAGAGAACATATAGGGGACTGATATCAGTTTAGTCATGAAATTCACGAACGTACTCAGTGCTTGCTTGCTAAGATTTTGTATTCTGATTTCTGTTCTGAAATTTGTTATTCCTGAATACTGATTCCTGTTATGAAGATAAGAGTTTTCTGTATATTATTGTATCACTGTTTCTGTTAAAAATGGTTTTGAAAACTGGGAGTTATTCCCGCCCCCGCTTATTGAGTGACAACAATATCACTCACCCACCAAACCCATCTCAGATAAGAACGAGGAAGAAATGTTAGAAGAAGAAGAGCAGATTCAGTTCTGGGCTGGTGAACAAGACTGTTATTTCTCAATTCTAGTTTATGTTTTCCGCTGCATCTGTTAAGACGTTATTATGTTTGGTTTTACATTTCCGTTGTAAAACATTATTATTTGACTTTGTATCAGATAATGAATATTCAGTATTATGAATAAAAGATTGGTTTCTGAAATTTGTATTTCTGAGGCTTGTTGTTTTCGAATGTAAATTTGAGAGTAACCCCGGTGTCGACCAACCCCGTCCCTAGGACGTGACATTGAAGTGGTATCAGAGCAAACCAGGTTTCATAATCTGGGGAGGAGGAACTAGAAATAATAAGTTCTGATAGACTTCTGAAAAATAAGTTCTGATATACTACTTGAGGTCTGAAAATAAACTACTGTAATAGACTACTGAAATGATAGACTAACTACATACAGTTGGGAAAATCAGTAAGGAAAACAAATCAGAAGGCAGTATAGCTCTGAGTGTTTCAGCAGAATGTCTCAAATGAGTAGAATTGATTTTAGTAGACCTCTGTTCAGTAGAGGTGAAATCAGTAACTCTGAATTTAATATTTTGGAAATTCAGCAGCAAGTCTGAATCCAAAATCAGTAGAAAAAAAAAATTCAGTAGACCAAAACCAGTAAACCAAAACCAGTAGACCGAATAACAGTAACATCAGAACCAGTAATTGAAACCAGAACCAATAGATCTGAACGCAGAAGACTGGTCATTAGACCCGGAATGCAGCAGACTGTTTCTAACAGTGCTGGAAAGCAGCAGACTTGATTGCAATAGCATCAGAAATGCAGTAGAAGGTGAATTCCAGCAAGCACATGCAGTAGACCTTGCAAATTGTATGGAAGTTGAGGTGTTGTTCGCACAAACTTCAAACGGCCATAACTTTTGATCCAGGAGGAATTTTGACTATTAAAAGATACCGTTGGAAAGCTCTCGACGAGAAGAACCTAACCTAGAACCATTCGATCATTCTAGCACCGCCTACGAACCCCAAAATCCTTCGTTTAGATAGTGATATCATCATTTCCGTGAAATTTTCTAATTTTTCGAAACTTTGAGGAATTTTCATTTCCAAATAGCTGAGTATTTTTGCACCAAATTTGGTACACTTCATGTTCATGATGTGAAGGATTTTTAGTAAATTTTTCACGCGATTCTAAGGCCGAAAAATTTTGAGCTATTTCTTCTATTAAATGTATAATCAGTATTGATTTTATTCATTCCAGTAATCGTCTATAGCTCGACCTGATCATTCTGAACCTTGACTCTCATGTTTTGGATGTAAATTATGGCTGACCAGGGTAGCTACATTAAGAGCTCAGAGGAGAAGAAGTACCTATAGATGTAGTGGAAAAAGAACAGTGATAATGGAGTGATGATAAGGTAGGCTAGACTGGTATTATGATTATACGAGAGGAAAAGAATGAAGTGTAACTTTCTTTGGGAATGTACCAAGATAAGTTTATATTGGGGATGTACCTATCAGATATAAGTGACTTATATTTTTGAGAATACACCTATCTGATATAAGTTGACTTACATTTTTGGGAATTTACGTATCGAAGATAAGCTTCTGACTTAAGATGAATTGTTTGACTCGAGGATAATAAATTATTTATGAGATAAGAATTATATAAGCTTTGAAATTCAGATGCATGAGTTAAAATTTGCGTCAATAATTAACGGTGCGTACATTAAATTTGGGATGCTAAGTGAAAGACATCCAATGAAACTTGTTTGTGTTAAAACATGCTAGACTCATATTCTTGATTAAGGAAAGGTTTAGTAAAAGAAGAATTGTCTGAGGAATTAGTTTCTTCCGTTCAAGGTTGAAAGAAATTTTAACTAGTTTATAATTATTGGAACTTGAATCAATCGGCTGATAAGGAGTTATGTTCTAAGATTCTATATTGGCTTCCAGATTTGAGTTAGAAATCGTGATAATTTTAAGATAGAATAAGATAAGTATGAATACGCATATATTCAGTGCCGATCTTATACAGTATGCTATGGGAATTGATTGGTTGGACAAGAATCATATAATGGTAGATTGTCGGGGTAAGAATGCCAAACCCAAATCCAAGAATAAATCGTACTTCATGGTAAATATAAGGAACAGAAATCCTTCTTTTCTACTTCTCAGACCATGAAAGTCTAACTAGCAATGACCAGCGAGGTAAATAACGAAGTTACTCTAAAGATAAAGGATATTCTAGTTATTCAGGAATTTCCGGACGTCTTTCCTGAAGAACTCCCTCGCACAATTCCCGACCGCGAAGTGGAATTTGAGATTAACCTAGTACCCAATGCTACACCAATCTCAAAAGCACCATACCGAATGGCTCCGGCAGAGTTGAAATAACTCAAGGAACAACTTCAAGAATTGTTGGACAAGAAGCAAATCCGACGAGACAAAGTGATCTCCATGGGGAGCTCCTGTTCTATTTGTGAAGAAGAAAGACGGAAGCATGAGATTGTGTATTGATTATAGGGAACTGAATAAAATCACAATCAAGAATAAGTACCCGCTTCCAAAGATAGATGACCTGTTTGACAAAATCAAAGGAGCTACAGTCTCTTCCAAGCTCGACTTAAGGTCAGGCTACCATCAACTAAAGGTCAAAACATATGATATTCCGAAGACAGTCTTCAGAACAAGATATGGACACTATGAGTTCATGGTAATGCCGTTCGGATTAACAAACGCTCTGACAGCCTTCATGGATCTCATGAGCAGGGTGTTCAAACTGTTTCTTGACAAGTTTGTTGTGGTATTCATCGACGATATTCTGGTATATTCTCCAAGTGAGGAAGACCACAAAGAACATCTTCGCCTCACCCTCCAGACGCTGAGAGAAAAAGAACTATACGCCAAGTTCAAGAAATGCGAATTCTAGCTAGAGAACGTCACATTTTCGGGACACATAATATCAGCAGGAGGAGTAGCTGTGGACCCTAAGAAAGTAGAAGCAATCTCAGATTGGCCTAGACCAAACACTGTGATAAAAATTCGAAACTTCTTGGGATTAACAGGCTATTACCGAAAATTTGTTGAAGGATTCTCTTCAATAGCCATACCTCTCACCAAGCTCACACAGAAAAACTCTAAGTTTCAATGGAGTGAAGAATGTGAGCAAAGCTTCGAGACTTTGAAGAAGAAACTTACCTCTACGCCGGTATTTTTATTACCTATGGAAGGCAAAGACTTCACTATCTACAGTGATGCATCTAAAGGAGGTTTAGGATGTGTACTCATGCAAGAGGAAAAGGTGATTGCATACGCGTCGAGATAGTTGAAGCCGCATGAACAGAATTACCCAACACATGACCTCGAGCTAGCTGCCGTGGTGTTTGCACTGGAAATTTAGAGACACTATTTATATGGTGCTAAGTTTGAAATTTTCACTGATCACCAAAGACTCAAGTACTTGTTCACACAGAAAGAGTTGAACATGAGGCAGAGACGGTGGATCGAACTCTTGAAAGACTACGACTTGACGATAAGCTACCATCCAGGCAAAGCCAACAAGGTAGCAGATGCTTTAAGTCGAAAGAATACGAGTAAGGTGATCCTGGCATTGCTTTCAGCACAACCATGCCTCCGGGAAACGATCAAGATAAGTCAAGATCGAGACCCCACTTTGGTGAAACTGAAACAAGCTGAAGAGGGAAAATCATCAGATCTCTAGACAGATGATAAAGGAATTGTGTGGATGAAAGGACAATTGTGCGTACTTGAAATTGAAAATCTTCGACAAGAAGTAATGTCTGAAGCACATAAGTCAAAATTTTCAGTCCATCCTGGCAATACCAAGATGTACAGAGATTTGAAGAAAAATTTCTGGTGGAGTGGAATGAAGAAGGACGTGGCAATGTTTGTTTCTAAGTGTCACGTGTGCCAACAAGTCAAGGCAGAACACCAGATACCTGGTGGACTTCTTCAACCATTAGAAATCCCGGAATGAAAATGGGAACATATTTCCATGGATTTTGTAGTTGGTTTACCAAAATCGAGACAAAGTCATGATGGAATATGGGTAATCGTAGATAGACTCACGAAATCTGCGCATTTCTTACCTGTCCGCATGAACTATAATTTGGACAAGCTACCCACATTATACATGAATGATATCGTGCGATTACATGGAGTTCCAGCTAGCATACTATCCGACAGAGATCCTAAGTTTACACCCCGATTTTGGAAGAGCTTTCAACAAGCTATGAGGACAAAAGTTACTCTAGTACAGCATATCACCCTCAAACTGATGGCCAAACTGAGAGGACAATACAAACCCTTGAAGATATGCTGAGAGCATGTGCTCTAGACTTCAATGGTAATTGGAGCGAACATCTGCCCTTAATCGAGTTCGCGTACAATAATAGTTACCACAGCAGTATTGTAATGGCACCATACGAAGCTCTGTATGGACGAAAGTGTCGATCACCACTGTATTGGGATGAAGTAGGGGAAAAGCCATCGTCGGACCCGAACTGATCCAAGAAACAGTGGATAAAGTTGCTTTGATCAAGGAAAGATTAAAAGCTACACAAGATCGACAGAAAAGCTGGGCTGACCTGAAAAGAAGAATCGTGGAATTCGAAGTTGGAGAAAAAACATATGTGAAAGTGTCACCTATGAAATGTGTGATGCGCTTCAATAAGGCTGGGAAATTAAATCCTAGATATGTCGGACCATTTGAAATTCTTGAGAAAGTGGGAACTCTTGCTTATAGATTAGCACTTCCACCTGACATGTCAAGAATCCACAATGTTTTCCACGTTTCTCAACTGAGAAGATATATTTCCGATCCAAGTCATATTCTGGAAGCTGAACCACTTCTGATTGAGGGCAATCTAAATGAAGAACTGAAGTATGAAGAAATTCCGATTCGAATTGTGGATAACAAAGACCAAGTACTAAGGCGACGAACTATTCCATATGTCAAAGTACAATGGTCAAACCACACCGAAAGAGAAGCTACTTGGGAGTTGGAAGAAAATATGCGAGAACAACACCCTTACCTCTTTGAGGATCAGGTATAGCCAAGTTTCGAGGACGAAACTTCTCATAAGGAGAGAGGGATGTGAGAACCTGAAATTCCAGCAGTAGTTAGCATTTTGCAGCAGCTAACAATGTTCCAGCAGCTACTAATATTTCAGAAGCTGGTATTTTTCCAGCAGACATGTATTTTTCCAGTAGACAGAATCCAACAACAATAGAATTCAATAGCGAGATTCCAGCAGATAACTATTGATTCTGCTTATGACTTGTAACTGAAGCATTTAACATGGAATAAAGGCTGTTAATGGCACATCATGGCAGATTATGGCCATTAATAGGGAGTCAGAATTTCGCCTATAAATAACACCCTCAAATCTCTGAAATTGTTGCTACACAGATCTTTAGTTATCACTTGAAATTTGAGCTAAGAGAGTGCCTATTTTCGAGCAGTAGAATCCAGTAGCGAGAACAAGCTGATTTCAGACTTTCAATCGAAACTCTCTAGCAGATTTCTGTAAGTGGGCTTAGTTATAAATATCTTGAAATCGGTTTGATAATTTCTGTTTTAAAGCAAAGTTTCTGTATGTTTGATTTCTGATATTTGATTTTTGAAGCACTGAAACCTTGTGAACTAATGGTAGGAATATATATTCTGAAACATTCCTGAATTCTGAATTTCTGATTTCTGGCGTCACCCCTTAGAGGAGAGAACATATAGGGGACTGCTATCAGTTTAGCCATGAAATTCACGAACGTACTCAGTGCTTGCTTGCTAAGATTTTGTATTCTGAAATCTGTTATTCCTGAATACTGATTCCTGTTCTGAAGATAAGAGTTTTCTGTATATTATTGTATTACTGTTTCTGTTAAAAATGGTTTTGAAAACTGGGAGTTATTCCCGTCCCCGCTTATTGAGTGACAACCAAATCACTCACCCAGCAAACACATCTCAGATAAGAACGAGGAAGAAATGTTAGAAGAAGAAGAGCAGATTCAGTTCTGAGCTGATGAAGAAGACTGTTATTTCTCAATTCTAGTTTATGTTTTCCGTTGCATCTGTTAAGACGTTATTATGTTTGGTTTTACATTTCCGCTGTAAAACATTATTATTTGACTTTGTATCAGACAATGAATATTATTCAGTATTATGAATAAAAGACTGGTTTCTGAAATTTGTATTTCTGAGGCTTCTTGTTTTCGAATGTAAATTTGAGAGTAACGCCGGTGTTGACCAACCCCGTCCCTGGGGCGTGACACTGACGCCATCACATTCCCATATTTTTGAAGAATATCACACATAATATCAAGACATTCACATTTGATTTCTGTACTCATTTCCTATAACAGAGTAAACATATATTTCATAACGAGTTCTGTTATTCGAGAAGATAGTTGTCACATCCATATTAAATAGATGCATGTTCTGATTGTGCCCAGTAACTCCTTCTTCGTCTAATTGTTGCTGATTTTGGGATCTGTCGTATCTATCTTGGGAATATCAACACTCGGTACAAGATTACTATCCTCACCAATGAGACTTTCGCTCTTCCCCAACCCGCAATCACTCTAGCTCCATTGACCACCACTTGTGCATAAGATCTTTTTTCATAAATGGCGTACGTTGCTATGTTGACCGAATCTACAACAATCCGGATAACTGTGAGGATAAGGATTTTCAAAGCAAATCACGTAAGCGATAAAACTCGATGTTCAAGCTCAAAATTATTAATTAAAGAAACTCAACTATAGACTTAAACTTTCAGCTCAAAAAGATCAAGGAATTAGCTCAAAAGAAATCTATAAAATGTGAAACCGCAGGAATCGAAGTGTCGTCACCCGAAGGAAGAAACCCCTAGCTTATAAACTCAAGATTTTAGCTCAAGGAAGCTCATTGATTCATGTCCTAAATGAGCCAAAAATTCAGCTAGGGGAGGAGCTAGAAGTTGGACATGATTAAGATGTAAGGAATGACCATTGAGTACACCAAGATGACCATTGGTTGTGGATAAACTTTGACCTCTTGGAGGCTACTTGGACTCAATCTTGGACACTTGGAAGGTCATATTTCGGCTGAATGAAGAGGAGTTCAGCAGCCATTTTCATCCTATAAATACAGCCTCACATGCTGAAGAAATGTTACCAAAGAACTCTCCCAAATCCACTCACAAGTTCGGCCATACCAAGGAAAAGAAGGAAGGCAAGTCGCGGCCATTGCCTTTAGCATCTAGGCATGTCCAAGTGCTACTTAATGGACTCAAGGCGTTGTCCAAAGGCTCGACAAATTGTTGTCCACAAGCTCGACTGAGTGCCGTCCAAGGCTTGTTCAAAATACGGTTCGTATTCGGTCAAGATTCGTTCAAGTTCAAGCGACTTTCGAATCACCCATTGAACAACTGTAAGTGGACTTATATATATTTTAAAGATTACTTATGTTTTTAAAATTCAATCGTATACTGAGTGTTTGCTATAAATCGTTTGTTTTTGTACTTTTCGTCTATTTGTTCCAAATCTGTCTCTCCGTTTATTTTTGTGTTGTTATGTACGATCGGATTCGTTCGAAACTATATGATATGATTCGAATAATGGTGCATCGAGAAATCCTGTGAAGGAAAAGGCTCTCTCTGGAGCTTGTCTATGGGAGAAGGCCGCAGAGGGAGCCCGAATGCGGGAAAAAGCTCCAGAAAGAGCCCATTTACAGGAGAAGGCCTCAGAGGGAGCCCAAGATCAAGGATAACCCATGATCATTATAATGTGTTATGTCTGATAAAATCTAATAAGTTTCCGTTCTGATACATTCTAATCTGATAAGAATTTTTGACATGCTCTGCGTCCGGTTCAATTAGTCATTCATTCCTTATTACACATTTTTTTAAAATGATTTCTGAACACAACATAATTCAACATAACTGAATTTGATCGGCCGCCACTTGCGGAGTGTTTTCCAAAACACTCACCCCTTTACGACTCTCCCCAAATAATAATGAGGAACGGGTGGAAGAAAAAGAACATGTGCAATTCTGGGCTGGTGAAGAACTCCAGAGACATGAAGACTAAGTCCTTGATTGCAAGATTACTAGTTATTCATATTAGTTTCCGCATTTTGCGCTTTCCTTTGTAAAAAACAGCTTCCGCATTATTCGTATTTTTATATGTAAAGATACTGAATTTTTATGAATTAGACTGGTTTTGGTTATTTGTTATGAGGCTTATTGTTTTCAATTTAATTGATTAACAATGCCGGATGTAACCGACGCCTTGGTCTCGGGGTGTGACATTTACGTGGTATCAGAGCCGTCAGGTTCATAATCCGGTTGGGAGTTTGATAGACAAAATTTGACGATTTTGGCAAAAACCATGCCTCCATATCCAAATCATTCCGACAAATCAAGCTCACCTCCCATTGTTTAAATTCGAGCTATCGTCATTGGTGGGTATATTTGAACGACCTATATCTTCGCATAGAAATATCAAAATTCAATCTCGTCCATTACTATATATTTTCAAATTATGTGGTCCACGTACAGGGTGGCTAGTTTATCCAGGTCGTAGTTCATTCGAACCGGTAGGAAGTGTGCAGATTTGGTTAGTCGAACAATGATAACACAGATTCCATCATGATGTTGTCTTGATTTTGGTAATCCTACCACATAGTCTATGGAAATGTGCTCCAACTTCCATGTTGGTACTTCTAGCGGCTGTAGGAGTCCTCTAGGTCACCGATGTTCAGCTTTGACCTGTTGAAAGATTTGAAATCTAGCGACAAAGTCAGCTACATCCTTCTTCATTTCATTCCACCAGTTTTTTTCTACAAATCTCAGTACATCTTGGTGCTTCCAAGGTGGACTGAAAATTTTGACTTGTGTGTCTCAGACATCATTTCATGTTCAATTCTGTCGATGTTTGGGACGCACAAACGTCATTTCATCCATAGGACGTATTTTTCATCAGTTTGAAATTCTTGGGCTTTTCCTACTTGTAGTCATTCCTTAATTTTTGTTAAGGAGGTATCTTGATTTTGCTTCAGTATCTTTTTCAGAATCTGAAAACTCTTCTCACATTCTTTGCTCCAATTAAATCTAGAGTTTTTTTGTGTGAGTTTAGTGAAAGGTATTGCTATTGAAGAAAATCCTTCAACGAATTTCCTATAATAACCAGCTAAACCCAAAAATCTTCGAATCTTGGTTACTGATTTTGGTCGAGGCCAGTCTATAATTGTTTCTACTTTCTTGGGGTCTACTGAAATGCCTAGTTCATAGATTATGTGACCAGTGGCGGAGCCAGAAATATGGCTCTGCCCGAGCTGGAATTTTAAACTCCAAAATCTTTTAATATTTTAAATTGATCTACCCGGGCTAATATCATATTATTCTAAAATTATACAAAATTTACATATACATTTTTTTAAAAAAAAATTGGGCCACCTGGGCTTAAAAAAGCACGTGACTCCGTCCCTATATGTGACCCAAGAAGGTGACACTTGTTAGCCAAAATTTACATTTATTAAATTTGGCATACAGTTCTTTTTCTCTGAGTGTCTGTAGAGTGAGAAAAAGATGTTCTTTGCTTGGTGAGTACACAAGGATGTCGTCTATTAATACAACCACGAATCTGTCGAGGTATAGTTTGAAGACTTTATTCATGAGGTTCATGAATGTTGCCGGGGCAATTACCGTGAACTCATAGTATCCATATCTTGTCTTGAAGGCTGTTTTAGGAATATCCTCTGCCTTGACCTTCAGTTGATGGTATCCTGACCTCAGATCAAGCTTTGAAAAGATCTTGGCTCTTTTTAATTGATCGAAAAGGTCATCTATCCTCGGGAGAGGGTATTTATTTTAATCGTGATCTTATTCAACTCTCTATAGTCGATACATAGTCTCATACTCTGGTCTTTTTTTACAAATAGTACCGGGCTCCTCACGGAGAGCTTGTTCCCTTTCTTCCCTCTGGGACATTCTCCTATAAATTGGCTCCATCTGAGCCTTTTCTCGCATCCGAGCTCTCTCTGGGTCTTCTCCCATAAACAGGCTCCATTTGAGGCCTTTTCCCTCACAAGCTTTCTGTGAATTTGGCTGAATAAAAATTTTATTCCTTAAACTTGGTATTTATACAAGATGCGTAGAGATAATTACCAAATCTCTCATAAAAATAAAATATTCTACTAATCCTACCAAATCTCTCATTAGCCTATTATAGAATAAAAAAAATAAAATCCTAAATACAAATCTGACTAGGAAAAATTAATAGTAATTCTAACACTCCCCCTCAAGTTGATGCATAGATGTCGATCATGCGCAACTTGGATTTAAAAGAGTCAAACTGAGGTCGATGAAGATTCTTCGTAAGAATGTCAGCAAGTTGACCATCGGACGGGACGTACGGAATGCAAATTTCCCCGGTGTCAATCTTTTCTTTGATAAAATGACGGTCAATCTCGATATGTTTAGTCCGGTCATGTTGAATTGGATTATGAGCAATGCTGATAGCAGCCTTATTATCACAGAATAACCGGAGAGGAGTAGTGAAGGACATATGCAGCTCCTGAAGTAGAATCTGTAGCCACAATAGTTCACACACACCGTTAGCCATAGCTCGATATTCTGCCTCCGTGCTACTTCGAGCAACAACAGATTGTTTCTTGCTCTTCCAGGTGACCAAATTTCCCCAAAACAAAAGTGCAGTAACCCGACGTGGAGCGACGACCATGAACCGAGCCTGCCCAGTCCGCATCAGTATAGGCCGACACATTACGAGAGGAATTCTTGCGAAAAAGAAGGCCCGAACCCGAAGTACCCTTAAGGTAATGGAGAATGCGAAAAACAGCCTGAAGATGGTGTTCATAAGGGTCATGCATGAATTGACTGACTACATTCACGGCGTGAGCAATATCTGGACGAGTATGTGCAAGGTAAATGAGGCGGCCTACCAAATGTTGGTACCGAGACTTGTCAACGGGAACACCGTTAGGAACATCGCACAATTTTTCATTAGGATCCATTGGAACAGTAACAGGTTTGCAATGTAGGAGACCTGTGTCGCGAAGTAAGTCGAGAACATACTTGGTTTGGGATAGAGCAATCCCTTCAGATGAGCGCGCAACCTCCATCCCCAAAAAATAACGTAGCGGTCCCAAGTCCTTCATAACAAAGGTAGAACTGAGAATTCCTTTAAGCCTTGCTAACTCCGGAAGATCACTGCCGGTAAGAACAATATAATCGACATACACAATCAAAATCGAAACAAGACCCTGAGAAGAGTGCTTAAAAAACAGGGTGTGGTCCGATTGAGCATGAGAATAACCGTGGGTAGTGATGACTGATGTAAACTTGCCGAACCAAGCCCGGGGAGACTGCTTAAGGCCATAAATAGCCTTACGAAGGCGACAAACATGACCCGGAGGAGAGTCTGCAAGGAAGCCCGGAGGGAGCTTCATGTAAACTTCTACTTCAAGCTCACCATTTAGGAAAGCATTCTTGACATCAAGCTGATAAAGAGGCCAATCAAGGTTAACTGCAAGTGATAGTAGAACACGGACAGTATTAAGCTTAGCCACCGGGGCAAAGGTCTTCTCGTAATCCACCCCATAAGTTTGGGTATAACCTTTGGCAACTAACCGAGCCTTGAAGCGCTCTATTGAACCGTCGGACTTATACTTGATTCTAAATATCCAGCGGCAGCCAACCGCACGCTTCCCCGCGGGTAACACGCCCACCTCCCATGTATTATTAGTAGTCAAGGCATCCATCTCCGACATAACAGCCTCCTTCCATTTCGGATCCTCCATGGCCTCATCGATAGAGGTAGGGACATGGGTAGTCTGTATAGCAGAGGCAAAGGCTCGATAGGAAGTGGAAAGGTTAGCAAAGGAAATAAAATTATTCATGGGATATAAAGGTGTCCTGGTACAAGCCCGCGTCGGTTTTCGCAGAACAATCGGAACATCCAAATCAGTAAAGACCGGGGTAGGTAAGGAAGAAGATGTATTACCTGGATCGTCGGTCGAAGTGGAAACAGGCAGTGGTAGAGGAGTGGCATGACCTGAAGTAATGGCAGGAGGGTGGCGCCGGGAATAGACCTGAAGAACCGGAGGCAGAAAAGGTGAGTTAAGAAGAATAATAGGGTCCGGAGTAGGGGGAGAGGCCGAATCCGGGGCCTGGTCAGAGGGCAGGGTCGACACGGAAGAAGGTTGAGTTACTAAGGGAGTGGGTAATGGTATGGGAATAGGGTCGGGAAGGTCACACTCCCCCTGAGATGTAACCGAGTCGTAGTAAGGAATGTTTTCAAAGAACGAAACATCCATGCTAACAAAAGATTTGTTAGTAATGGGATTATAACATCGATAGCCCTTTTGCGTAGGAGCATAACCCAAAAAAATGCATTTTATTGCTCTTGGATCGAACTTGGAGCGAGTGGGGGATGTATTATGGACAAAGGCAGTACAACCGAAAACTTTAGGGTCGACGGAGGTAAAAGAGCGGTTCTGCGGGAAGTAGGAGTGAAACAATGTAAAAGGAGTTTTAAAGCGAAGGACTTTGGATGGTAGCCGATTAATCAAATAGGCAGCGGTTAACACGGCATCGTTCCAAAAGCGAGTAGGAACTTTAGATTGGAACATGAGGGAGCGGGCAATCTCAAGTAAATGGCGATTTTCTCTCTGCGACACCATTTTGTTGGGGGGTGTCGGTACAAGAGCTGTGATGAAGAATCCCGTGAGAGATAAGGTATTCTCCCAGGATGGAATTAAAGTATTCACGACCGTTATCAGTTCGCAGGACTTGAATATTGGTATGAAATTGAGTTTTGACAAAGGAGTGAAAATTTTTAAAAGTGAGGGCGGCCTCAGATTTATCTTTAAGAATAAATACCCAGTAAAATCGAGTATGATCATCAATTAATGTTAAAAACCATCTTTTATTGGTATAACTCGGGACCCGAGATGGACCCCATAAATCACTGTGTATAAGGGAAAATTGAGCAGAAGGTGTATATGAATGCGGTGGATAGTGAACACGATGGTGCTTTGCTAATTGACAGATATCACATTGAAGAGAAGACGGATTTTTATTTGTAAACAAAGAAGGGTACAAATGTTTTAAATAATGAAAACTCGGATGACCTAATCGGAAATGTAAAAGCTTAATTGGACAAACATTAGAAAGGGAAAAAAAGCCCAAGTGTAAAGACCGATCTTTAATGGGACCAGCAACGTCTTCGTGGTGAAAGATGTAGAGGCATCCACTCGTCTAGCATTGCCAATCATCCTCCCCGAACGACGGTCCTGAAAAACACAGACATCAGGGGAAAAGTGTAAGGAGCAATCTAGATCAGTGGTTAATTTACCGACGGATAGTAAATTGCAATGTAAATTAGAGACATGTAAAACAGAGGTAAGGGTTAAGGTGGGTGAGATAGTAATGGAGCCTTTGCCAGCAATGGGAGAAAATGAGCCATCCGCAACCTTGACTTTATCACGACCCGAACAGGGAGAATATGAAGAAAACAACTCGGAACATCCCGTCATGTGATCGGTAGCACCGGAGTCTATAAACCATGGCCGATGGTGTAAGAGCGAAGCTAAAGCTCGAGGGATGTTACCTTGACGAACATGGGAAGTCGATGCGGAAGCAGGATTAGGCTTGAGGAGACTCAGCAATTGATGAATTTGATCAGCGGAAAAAGTCGTAGGAGCAGGGGCAGAAGACCGTGGAGAGGTTGTAGTAGCCACGACACCTTTTCCGGTAGTCTTCGAGCTCGATGGTAACTTTGGGGGCTTGCCATGTAGGGCCCAACACTTCTCCCGAGTGTGCCACGGCTTATGACAGTAATCACACTCAAAATAGTCAGATTTGCCCGATTTCCGGGAGTCATTGGTTCTAACTTTGGCTGGGGCAGGGGCCTGGGTAGCCATGGCAGAAGGCTCGAAAGAGGCGACGTCGGGGCCGAGCATGACCGTACGGCGGCTTTCTTCACGACGAATCTCGGAGAAGACCTCTCGCGGAGTCGGGATAGGATCCCGGCCAAGTATCCGACCACGAACCTCATCGAGATCCTTATTAAGGCCAGCAAGGAATTGGAAGACACGGTCTTTCTCGATCAATTTGAGGAACCGAGCATGATCCGCAAAGCACTTCCATTCAAAGTCATGGTACAGATCGTATTCCATCCACAAGGCCATGAGATCGTTGAAATATTGGGTGACAGATTTGGATCCTTGCTTAGCATCCCTCATCTTAGTAGTCACCTCATAGAGTTGAGCCGAGTTCCCAACATCTGAATACGTATCCTTGACAGCGTCCCACAAAGCTCGTGCTGAAGGGAGAAACAAATAGGAGCGACCAATAGAGGGCTCCATGGAATTGATCAACCACGACATAACCATGGAATTCTCAATTTCCCAGGCATTGTAGGACGGGTCGGTTTTAGCAGATTCAATCGTGGTACCATTGAGGTGGCCAATTTTTCCTCGTCCTTTGATGAACAAGGTGACGGATTGGGACCACTGCAGGAAGTTGGTACCATTAAGCTTATGAGTAGTGATCAATAAATTGGTGGAAATTTCATTCTGGTTAAGATTGGTGGAAGAGTGGCCTCCACCAGTGGGTTTTGTGGTAGATTCGCCATCAATTAGAGTGCTCGGGGAAGATGAATCAGCCATAAAGCTTCCAAAAAGGAATTCCGGGTTGCTCATAATAGAAGAGCAATCGGAAAACAGGTAATGGAGATCGTAAGGTTAAAGTATCGGATCGATTATCGCTCTGATACCATGCGAATTTTGTGAATTTGGCTGAATAAATAATTTTATTCCTTAAACTTGGTATTTATACAAGATGCGTAGAGATAATTACCAAATCTCTCATAAAAATAAAATATTCTACTAATCCTACCAAATCTCTCATTAAAATAAAATATTCTACTAATCCTACATAAAAATAAAATATTCTACTAATCCTACCAAATCTCTCATTAAAATAAAATATTCTACTAATACTACCAAATCTCTCATTAGCCTATTATAGAATAAAAAAAATAAAATCGTAAATACAAATCTGACTAGGAAAAATTAATAGTAATTCTAATACTTTCCCGAGGCATCATTATTCGGATCATATCATATTGCTTTGAATGAATCAGATCGAACGGAACAACACAAAAATAGAGGCGAATCGGAGAAACAGAATTGAAACAAATAGACGGAACGAAACGGATCGTAGCAGAACTTAGCAAAAGACAACAACAAAAAAAACTAACGATTTATAGCAAAACATGCAATATACAATCGAATTTTAAAACATAGGTAATATTTAAATATATAAGCCCACTTACTGTTGTTTAATGGGTGATTTGAAACTCCCTTGAATTTGACCGAATCTTGATCAAACACGAACCGTATTTCGAAAAAGCCTTGGATGGCACTTGGTCGAGCTTTTAGACAACAATTTGTCGAGCTTTTGGGCGTTGCAGCACTTGGACGTGCCTAGATGCTGAACACAATGGCCACGAATTGCCTTCTTTCTTTTCCTTGGTATGGCCGAACTTGTGAGTGATTTGGGAGAATTCTTTGGTACTATTTCTTCAGCATGTGGGGCTGCATTTATAGGCTGAAAATGGCTGCTAAACACCCCCCTCATTCAGCCGAAAAATGGCCTTTCAAGTGCCCAAGATTGATGGTCGAAGTAGCTTCCAACTGGTCAATTTTTATCCACAACCAAGGGTCATCTTGGTGCACTCAATGACCATTCCTTACATCTTAATTATGTCCAACTTCTAACTCCTCACATGGCTGAATTTTTTGCTCCTATAGGATATGAATCAATGAGCTTCCTTGAGCTAAAATCTTGAGTTCATGAGCTAGGGGTTTCCTCCTCTAGGTGATGACACTTCAATTCTTGTGGTTTCACATCGCATAGATTTCTTTTGAGCACCCCAACTCGCTCAAAAACTTCGAAAGGTCAAATAAATCTCGGGCTCAATTTTCCTTTCCTGCGAAATCTCATCACACCCTTCGTTGGCGCCACTTTCAAGAATACATGGTCCCCAACTACGGATAAATCTCTACGACGTTTATCTGCATAACTTTTCTAGCGGCTCTGTGCAATTCTCATCCTGTCTCGAATCTTGGTAATAACCTCCGCTGTCTGTCTAACCATCTCGGTGCCTAATTCAGCTCGTTCTCCACATCATCCCAATGGATGCGCATTCTACACTTCCGTACATACAATGCCTCGTAGGGAACCATCTCAATTGATGTCTGACTACTTTTATCAAGCCCCGAGACCAAGGCGTCGGTGACATCTGGTATTGTTAAAAAATTAAATTGAAAACAGTAAGCCTCATAGCAAATAGCCAAAACCAGTCTAATTCATAAAAATTCAGTGTCTTTACATATAAAAATGCGAATAATGCGGAAGCTGTTTCTTACAAAGGAAATTGCAAAAATGCGGAAACTAATACGAATACTTAGTAATCTTGCAATCAAGGACTTGGTTTTTTTCCAAATAGGCTTTCCCAATGCACCATTATTCAAATCATATCATATAACTTCGAACAAATCTGATTGAACATAACAACACAAAAAATATAAGCGAAATGGAAAGATAGATTTGAGATAAATAGACGGAATGAAACGGATCGAATCAGAACTTAGCAAAAGACAAATACAAAAACAAACGATTTATAGCAAAACATGCAGTATACGATTGAATTTAAAAACATAAGTAATCTTTAAAACATTTATAAGCCCACTTACCGTTGTTCAATGGGTGATTCGAAACTCGCTTGAACTTAAACGAATCTTGACAGAACACGAACCGTATTTCGAACAAGCCTTGGATGGCACTCGGTCGAGCTGTTGGACAACAATTTTTCGAGCCCTTGGACAATGCCTTGAGTTGATTAAGCAGCACTTGGACGTGCGTAGATGCTAAACACAATGTCCCTGACTTGCCTTCCTTCTTTTCCTTGGTATGGCCGAACTTGAGAGTGGATTTGGGAGAATTCTTTAGTACATTTCTTCAGCGTGTGGGGCTGTATTTATAGGCTGAAAATGGCTGCTAAACTCCCCCTCATTCAGCCGAAAAATGGCCTTTCAAGTGCCCAAGATTGATGGTCCAAGTAGCCTCCAACTGATCAAAGTTTATCCACAACCCAGGGTCACCTTGGCGCACTCAATGGTCATTCCTTACATCTTAATTATGTCCAACTTCTAGCTCCTCCCATGGCTGAATTTTTGGCTCCTTTAGGACATGAATCAATGAGCTTCCTTGAGCTAAAATCTTGAGTTCATTAGCTAGGGTTTTTCTCTTCGAATTGACGACACTTCGATTCTTGCGGTTTCACATCGCGTAGATTTCTTTTGAGCTAATTCCTTGAGCTTGAGCTGAAAGTTTAAGTCTATAGTTGACTTTCTTTAACTAATAATTTTGAGTTCGAAAATCCAGGTCCTCACATCCTACCCTCCTTATTGGAAATTTCATCCTCGAAACTTAGGGGTACAGGATGTGCATCTTCTCTTCTAATTCCCATGTTGATTCTCGCGTTGTATGATTAGACCATTGTATTTTAACGCACGGAATGGTCTGGTGTCGTAGTAGTTGCTCTTTGGTGTCCACTATACGGATAGGTACCTCTTCATATTTCAGTTCCCCATTCAGGTTGCCGTCAATTAGCAATGGTGCGACTTCGAGAATATGACTCGAGTTGGGAATGTATCTTCTTAGTTGTGATACGTGGAAGACATTGTGGACTTTTAACATGGCCGGTGGCAAAGCTAATCGATAAGCTAAAGTTTCGACTTTTCCAAGGATTTCGACGGGTCCGACATACCTTGGGTTTATTTTTTCCGATTTGCTGAAGCGAACAACTCCCTTCATATGTGAAACTTTGACATAAGCCTTTTCACCGACTTCAAACTCCAATTGTGCTACTTTGAGTTTCTCCCTGATGATAGCTACTTTCTCAACAGTTATTTGTACCAGTTCAGGTCCTGTGGTGGCTCTCTCCGATTTCTTCCCAGTACAGTGGCGACCTACACTTTCGTCCATAAAGTGCTTCATAAGGAGCCATTTCGATACTAATGTGGTAGCTATTATTATAAGCGAAATCTAGTGCACACGCCCTTAACATGTCTTCTAAGGTTTGAATTGTTCTTTCAGTTTGGCCATCTGTTAGAGGGTGTTAGGCCATGCTGAGGGTGATCTTGGTCCCCATGGCTTCTTCGAAGCTTTTCCAGAACAGGGACACAAATCTTGGGTCTCTGTCGGATAATATGCTTGCTGGAACACTTGCAATCTTACTATGTGGTCCATGTACAGGGTGGCTAGTTTATCCAGGTTGTAGTTCATTGGAACAGATAAGAAATGTGCAGATTTGGTTAGTCGATCAATGATAACCCAGATTCCATCATGATGTTATCTTGATTTTGGTAATCCTACCACAAAGTCCACGGAAATGTGCTCTCATTTCCATGTTGGTATTTCTAGTGGCTGTAGAAGTCCTCCAGGTCATTGATTTTCGGATTTGACATGTTGACAGCTAGAGACAAAGTCAGCTACATCCTTCTTTATTCCATTCCACCAGCAAATTTTTTTTCAAATCTCAGTATATCTTGGTGCTTCTAGGGTGGACTGAAAATTTTGACTTGTATACCTCGGATATCACTTCATGTTGAATTTTGTCGATGTTTGGGACGCACAAACGTCCTTTCATCCATAGGACGTCTTTCTCATCAGTTTGAAATTCTTGGGCTTTTCCTACTTGGAGTTGTTCCTTGATTTTTGTTATGAAAGGATCTTGATTTTGCTTCAGTTTGATAATTTCTTGAAGACATGGTTGGGCTGAAAGAAACGATAAATTTACTTTTCCCATGTCTCTTCGGCTTAAGGCATCAGCTACCTAATTTCCTTTTCCCAGATGGTAGTTGATTGTTAAATCATAATCCTTCTTGAGTTCCATCCACTGCCTCTGCCTCATGTTTAATTCTTTTTCTGTGAATAAGTATTTGAGGCTCTGGTGATCAGTAAAAAAAACACATTTAGCACCATATAGATAATGCCTCCATATTTTTAGCGCAAATACAATTTCCGCCAACTTAAGATCATGAGTTGGGTAATTTTTCTCATAAGTTTTAATTATTTTGACGCATATGCAATTACTTGACCATTCTGCATAAGTACACACCTCAATCCCCCTTTCGATGAATCACTATAGATTGTGAAGTCCTTTCCATCTTCGGGGAGTACTAGCACCGATGTAGATGCAAGTTTCTATTTCAGAATATGAAAACTCTTCTTGCATTCTTCGCTCCAATTAAATCTAGAGCTTTTCTGTGTGTGTTTAGTGAGAGGTATGACTATTGAAGAAAATTCTTTAACGAATTCCCTATAATAACCATCTAAACCCAAAAAATTTCGAATTTTGGTCGAGGTTAGTCCATAATCGCCTCAACTTTCTTGGGGTCTACTGAAATGCCTAGTTCAGAGATTATGTGACCCAAGAAGGCGACGCTCGTTAGCCAAAATTCACATTTCTTAAATTTGGCATACAGATCTTTTTCTCTGAGTGTTTGTAGAGTAAGATGAAGATGTTCCTTGTGATCTTCCTTACTTGGTGAGTACACAAGGATGTCATCTATAAATACAACCACGACCCTGCCGAGGTATGGTTTGAAGACTCTATTCATGAGGTCCATGAATGTTTCCGGAGCATTGGTCAAGCCAAACGGTATTGCCGTGAACTCATAGTGTCCATATATTGTCCTGAAGGCTGTTTTAGGAATTTCCGCTGTCTTGACCTTCAGTTGTTGGTAACCAGACCTCAGATCAAGCTTTGAAAAGACCTTGGCTCCTTTTAACTGATCGAAAAGGTCATCTATCCTCGGGAGAGGGTATTTATTTTTAATCGTGATCTTATTCAACTCTCTATAGTCAATACATAGTCTCATGCTCCTGTCTTTCTTTTTCACAAATAGTACCGGGGCTCCCCATGGAGATGCACTAGGTCGGATCTGCTTTTTGTCCAACAACTACTGGAGTTGATCCTTTAACTCCTATAGCTCTGCCAGATTGAGATCGGTGCAGCACCAAGAATCAAAATGATTTCAAACTCCACTTCGCGCGGTCAGGAATTGTTCCAGGCATTTCTTCAGGAAAGACGTCTAGGAAATCTTGAATGACTTATTTATCCTCTATCTTTGGAGTAACTTCGTTACTTACCTCACAAAGTCCATGGTGATGTTTTCCCACTTCCACTCGGGTATAGAGAGCGGTTTTAACATTCCAGATGGCCTCTGATGCTCGGCTTTGATTTGCTGACACGTGAGGCACTTGGAGACAAATCTAGCAATGTCTCGTTTCATCCCTGGCCACCAATACAACTGCTGTAAATCCTTATACATTTTCGTACTCCCTAGACGTACGGAGTATGGAGATGTGTGAGCCTTTGTCATGATCTCTTTTCAAAGTGAGGCGACTACTGGGACCCAAAATCGACTCCGATATCGATCGATTGTATCCTCGATAGTATAAAAACTCTATTTTCTTTCCTCATCCCGCTGTCTCCACGTCAACAACTTCTCATCAGTCAACTGCCATTCTCGAATTTTATCTTGCAAGGGAGGCTGAATAGTCAGTTTTGCCAACCTACTAGAAACCTCTCCAGTCATCATTTCCAAATTAAATCGTTGCATCTCGGTTAATAAAGGCCTTTGGACTGTCGATTGCGCCATTCCCACTGACTCACTGATCAAAGCATCAGTAACTACATTGGCTTTACCCGGATGGTAGTTGATGTTGCAGTCATAATCTGTGACCAACTCCAACCAATATCGTTGTCTCATATTTAATTCCTTTTGTGTGAAGAAATACTTGAGACTCTTGTGAACAGTAAAAATTTCACATTTCTCCAAATCTTGAGACCAAACACAACTGCTGCGAGTCCATCATGTGTAGGGTAGTTTTTCTCATGATTCTTCAACTGCCTATAAGCATAAGCAATCACCCTGCCATTATGCATTAGCACTGAGCCCAAACCCAATTTCGATGCATCAGAGTATATAAAACATAATTTCCTTGCCCAGATGGCATTACTAACACTGGAGCCTCCATCAGAGCCTGCTTCAGCCCATCGAAACCCTTCTGACGACTGGGACTGCACTCATACTTCATCCCTTTCTTCGTCAGAGAAGTCAATGGCGTTGCCATTTTCGAAAATCCACGAATGAGCCATCTATAATATCCCGCCAACCCCAAGAAATTGCAAATTTCCGTGACACTCCCTGGCACAGGCCAATCTGTTACTGCTTCAACTTTCACTGGGTCCAACACTCCAACTCAACTCCTCAACTCGAAACCAAATGACCCAAAAATGCTACCTAATTTAGCAAACAATTGTTTATTCTTCAGAATTTGTTACACCACCCTCAAATGTTCTCTGTGATTTTCTCGGCTCTTGGAATATATGAGGATGTCATCAATAAAAACTATGACAAACTGATCCAAAAATGGTTGGAACACCCTGTTCAAATCAATAAACACAGATGGCACATTAATCAGCCCAAATGGTATAACCATGAACTCATGGTGAAAAAAAGGCGAATAAATCCTTTATCGAGTAACTCTTGGATCTGCTCTTTTAGCTCCTTCATTTCTGTTGGCGCGATTAGGTAAGGTGCTTTAGAAACATGCGCTACATTAGGTTTCAATAATGCAAATAAAAAATGCATACCGATAGAAAATTTCTTTTCAATTGATAAATTTTTTTTTTTCAAAATGATTTAATGAAATTTAAAAAAATGAAAGAAATTATCGTACGAGGTAATCATAAAAAGGAGAGTAAAACCAGATGAGTAATTTGACTCATAAGCTATTCTGCAAAACCCGATAATATAGAGGCAGAGAAAAAAGAACTTTAAAAATACGTCTTCGATCTCCGATTCTCTGATATCAACGGGTAGGTTGCCGACATAAATATGCGAGATTACCAACCACTAGTTCTTGGTCCTTGTGAAAAGTGTCAAAGCAAATAACGCAGGTAAAAAATATTCACAAATGAAGAGTTCCAAAATAAAAAATATATATTTTAATATATGTTTTACAACAAATTACTAATTAAAATTACTAACTCGCTGAGAATCTTGCCAAACAAAATAGTCCCTCTAACGTAAAAAAATCCCTTGGGATGAAAACTGTTAGGAGAACTATTTTGCAAAAATCAAGTTCTCACGTCAAAATTTAGATGACTTGGATTTAGGATGTTTAACTATCTGACTTTCTTTCACCGCCAATTTTGAAACCACAAAAATAAGTAATAGGAAAATCACTTATCTTCGTTTGAAAAAAAGGTCCATAATCTTCAAGATTAGAAAAAGTCGTGTTTGCCTCAATTTCTTCATTCCATCAGACTTAGCAAGTAACCTCTCGTACCCCTGTGCCAAGCCTCTCAAAAAGCATGATTTCCCGATTCACTACAAATTTTTTAAAACACAAGGTTAGTGATGCAAGTTTATGAGACCAATAAAAAACTAGCACATAAAATTAGAATCTTGGAGAATGATGCTAAAAGTTGGAAAAGTAGTAATCTAACAAAACTTGTATTGACACAAATAAGAGAAATCATGTTCTCATATTTTTGATGTGGCATAAGGTTTATATAAAGCGTAAGCAATGAAAGAAGTTATGGCGTTGACAAGTTTTAACTATCTAACTTTCTTTTCACCGCCCATGGAAAATTTGTTTTCAATCTATACTCTATTTTTTTCAAATCCAAAATGATTTAATGAAATTTCTGAAAAATGGAAGAAATTATCATATGAGGTATTCATAAAAAAGAGAGTAAAGCCAGAGAGTAATTGGACTCGTAGGCTATTCTGCAAAACCCAATAATATAGAGGCAGAAAGAGAAACGGCAAAGTTTAATCAAACCTTTAAAAATACGTCTTCAACCTCCGATTCTCTCATATCAGCAAAAAGGTTGCCAACAGAAATCTAAGATATCACCTTCCGCTAGTTCTTGGTCCTTGTGAAATGTGTCAAATCAAATACTGCAGGTAAAAAATATTAACAAATGATGAGTTCCAAAATATTAAAAAATATTTTAATATGAGTAGGGATGTCAATGGGTCCGGGTTTTACCCAGACCCGCAATGGACCCACCCCATCTGGGGCGGGTTTGGGCATACTAAATGGGTCATGGGGCGGGTCTCGTGTCTAATTTTTGAGACCCGTCTGGGTATGGGGCGGGTCATGGGTTCTATAATACCCAACCCATACCCGCCCCATATATGTGGATATAAATTGATGTGCTCGCGAAGATGGTTGTGAGGCGACGTGGAAGGTAAATAAATCACATTTTTATTTTGTCATTGTACTTTCATTTTAATTTTGTTACTATACTTTCTCTCTTTAAATTACATTTTTTTACGGTTTTAAATTACAGTTTTATTTTTTCAATGTACTTTCTCTCTTTAATTTTGTAAGTAATTCTTCAAGTAATTTACCAACTTGTCCCACCATTCTTGATGAAGAGGAAGATGATCCTGAATAATGTGTCTGAAAGATTGCTTACTCGCTGATTTTACATTGATCTGTTTAAGTTCTGTTATGACTTATTTTTGAGGATGTCAAGACTTTTTATTGGAGAGCTAGTAACTCTTTTTTTTTTATGTGATTCATTATGTCGTGAAAATAATTTGTTTGTTATTATTAAGTGTGGTCGAAGACATGAATTAGTTTTCTATTGTGTTGTATTTAGAGGATTGTTTGTTTCATAATTCAGTCATGTGATAAGAAGATTATTGTTTTCATTTTAAAAAAATTCGGGTCTCACGGGTCTCGCGGGTCAACCCGGCCCCATTTCGTTTTCGGAGTGGGGTGGGTCCGAAGAATATTTAACCGGGGTGGGGCGGGTAATGAGCCCAAGTTTTCTTCATGGGGAGGGTCTTGGGTTTAGCCATACCCGCCCCATACCCGCCCCATTGACATCTCTAAATATGAGTTTTACAACGAATTATTAATTAAAATTACTAACTCTCTCAGAATCTTGCCAAACAAATAGTCCAATAACATAAAAAAATCATTTGGGATGAAAACCTTTTGGAGAACTATTCAATTCTCGTATACCAGCAGGAAGGTTGCCAACATAAATCTACGAGATCACCGACCACTAGTTCTTGGTTCTTGTGAAAGGTGTCAAATCAAATACTGCAGGTAAAAAATATTCACAAATGATGAGTTCCAAAATAATTAAAATATTTTAATACGAGTTTTACAACGAATTACTTATTAAAATTACTAACTCGCTGAGAATCATGCCAAACAAAATAGTTCCTATAACGTAAAAAAATCCTTTGGATGAAAACTTTTAGGAGAACTATTCGATTCCTTATATCAGCAGGAAGGTTGCCAACATTAATCAGCGAGATCACAGACCACTAGTTCTTGGTCCTTGTGAAAGGTGTCAAATCAAATACTGCAGGTAAAAAATATTCACAAATGATGAGTTCCAAAATAATTAAAAATATTTTAATATGAGTTTTATAACCAATTACTCATTAAAATTACTAACACGCTGAGAATCTTGCCAAACAAAATAGTTCCTTTAACGTAAAAAAAATTTTTGGAATGCAAACTGTTAGGAGAACTATTTTGCAAAAATCAAGTTCTCACGTCAAAATTTAGATGACTTGGTTTAAGGATGGTTTACTATCTAACTTTCATTCACCGCCAATTTAAAAATAATGAATAGGAAATTCACTTATCTTTGTTTGAAAGAAAGGTATATAATCTTCAAGATTAGAAAAAGTCATGTTTGCCTCAATTTCTTCATTCCATCAAACTTAGCAAGTAACTTTTCGTATATCCCTGTGCCAAGCCTCTCAAAAAGCTTGATTTCCCAATTAACTACAAAATTTAAAACACAAGGTTAGTGATGCAAGTTTATGATACCAATAAAAAAATAGCACATATCAGCGGGTAGGTTGCCAACATAAATCTGCGAGATCCAATAATATAGAGGCAGAGAAACAAACTGCAAAGCAAATACCTTTTAAAATACGTCTTCAACCCAATAATATAGAGGCAGAGAAAAAAACAGCAAAGTATAACCATACCTTTTAAAATACGTCTTCAACCTCCGATTCTCTCATATCAACGGGTAGGTTGCCAACAAAAATCTGCGAGATCACCGACCACTAGTTCTTGGTCCTCGTGAAAAGTGTCAAAGCAAATACTGCATTCACAAATGATGAGTTCCAAAATATTTTAAAACATTTTAATATGAGTGTTACAACGAATTACTCTTTAAAATTACTAACTCGTCGAGCATCTTGCCAAACAAAATAGTTCTTCGAACGTAAAAAAATCCCTTGGGATGAAAACTGTCAGAAGATATATTTTGCAAAAATCAAATTCTCACGTCAAAATTTAGATGACTTGGTTTTAGGATGTTTAACTATCTAACTTTCTTTCACCGCCAATTTTGAAACCATAAAAATAACTAATAGGATATTCACTTATCTTCGTTTGAAAGAAAGGTCCATAATCTCCAAGATTATAAAAAGTCGTGTTTGCCTCAATTTCTTCATTTTTATACGTAGTGGATGGATAAAACCATCGGACTTAGCAAGTAACTTATCGTCTGCCCTTGTGCCAAGCCTCTCAAAAAGCTTGATTTCCCGATTAACTACAAAATTTAAAACACAAGGTTAGTGATTCAAGTTTATGATACCAATAAAAAAACTAGCACATAAAATTAGAATCTTGGAGAATGATGCTAAAAGTTGGAAAATCAGTAAACTAACAAATCTTGTATTGACACAAAGAAGAGAAATCATGTTCTCATATTTTTGTTGTAGCATAAGTTTCTTATATGGAGTAAGCAATGAAAGAAGTTGTGAGGTGTTGAAAAGTTTTAACTAATTAACTTTCTTTTCACCGCCAATGGAAAATTTGTTTTCAAACTATACATTATTTTTTTCAAATCCAAAATGATTTAATGAAGTTTCTAAAAAATGGAAGAAATTATCATACAAGGTATTCATAGAAAAGAGAGTAAAGCCAGAGGAGTCATTGGACTCATAGGCCATTATGCGAAACCCAATAATATAGAGGCAGAGAAAAAAACTGCAAAGTATAACCTTACCTTTTAAAATACGTCTTCTACCTTTGATTCTCTCATATCAGCGGGTAGGTTGCCAACATAAATCTGCGAGATCACCGACCACTAGTTCTTGGTGCTCGTGAAAAGTGTCAAAGCAAATACTGCATTCACAAATGATTAGTTCCAAAATAATTAATAATATTTTAATATGAGTTTTACAACAAATTACTAATTAAAATTACTAACTCGCTGATAATCTTGCCAAACAAAATAGTTCTTCTAACGTAAAAAAATCCTCTTGGATGAAAACTTTTAGGAGAACTATCCGATTCTCTGATATCAGCAGGAAGGTTGCCAACATAAATCTGTGAGATTACCGACCACTAGTTCTTGGTCCTTGTGGAAGGTGTCAAAGCAAATACTGCACGTAAAAAATATTCACAAATGATGATGAGTTCCAAAATATTTTAAAACATTTTAATATGAGTTTTACAACGAATTACTCTTTAAAATTACTAACTCGTCGAGAATCTTGCCAGACAAAATAGTTCCTCTAACGTAAAAAAATCCCTTGGGATGAAAACTGTCAGAAGAACTATTTTGCAAAAATCAAGTTCTCACGTCAAAATTTAGATGACTTGGTTTTAGGATGTTTAACTATCTAACTTTCTTTAACCGCCAATTTTGAAACCATAAAAATAAGTAATAGGAAATTCACTTATCTTCGTTTGAAAGAAAGGTCCATAATCTCCAAGATTAGAAAAAGTAGTGTTTGCCTCAATTTCTTCATTTTTATACGTAGTGGGCGGATAAAACCATCGGACTTAGCAAGTAACTTATCGTCTGCCCTTGTGCCAAGCCTCTCAAAAAGCTTGATTTCCCGATTAACTACAAAATTTAAAACACAAGGTTAGTGATGCAAGTTTATGATACCAATAAAAAAACTAGCACATAAAATTAGAATCTTGGAGAATGATGCTAAAAGTTGGAAAATCAGTAAACTAACAATTCTTGTATTGACACAAATAAGAGAAATAATGTTCTCATATTTTTGGCATAGCATAATTTTCTTATATGGAGTAAGCAATGAAAGAAGTTGTGAGGTGTTGATAAGTTTTAACTAATTAACTTTCTTTTCACCGCCAATGGAAAATTTGTTTTCAAACTATACATTATTTTTTTCAAATCCAAAATGATTTCATGAAATTTCTAAAAAATGGAAGAAATTATCATACGAGATAAACATAGAAAAGAGAGTAAAGCCGGAGGAGTCATTGGACTCATAGGCCATTATGCGAAACCCAATAATATAGAGGCAGAGAAAAAAACTGCAAAGTATAACCTTACCTTTTAAAATACGTCTTCTACCTTTGATTCTCTCATATCAGCGGGTAGGTTGCCAACATAAATCTGCGAGATCACGGACCACTAGTTCTTGGTCCTCGTGAAAAGTGTCAAAGCAAATACTGCATTCACAAATGATGAGTTCCAAAATAATTAAAAATATTTTAATATGAGTTTTACAACAAATTACTTATTAACATTACTAACTCGCTGAGAATCTTGCCAAACAAAATAGTTCCTCTAACGTAAAAAAATCCTCTGGGATGAAAACTTTTAGGAGAACTATCCGATTCTCTGATATCAGCAGGAAGGTTGCATACATAAATCTGTGAGATTACCGACCACTAGTTCTTGGTCCTTGTGGAAGGTGTCAAAGCAAATACTGCACGTAAAAAATATTCACAAATGATGAGTTCCAAAATATTTTAAAACATTTTAATATGAGTTTTACAACGAATTACTCATTAAAATTACTAACTCGTCGAGAATCTTGCCAAACAAAATAGTTCCTCTAACGTAAAAAAATCCCTTGGGATGAAAACTGTCAGAAGAACTATTTTGCAAAAATCAAGTTCTCACGTCAAAATTTAGATGACTTGGTTTTATGATGTTTAATTATCTAACTTTCTTTCACCGTCAATTTTGAAACCATAAAAATAAGTAATAGGAAATTCACTTATCTTCGTTTGAAAGAAAGGTCCATAATCTCCAAGATTAGAAAAAGTCGTGTTTGCCTCAATTTCTTCATTTTTATACGTAGTGGATGGATAAAACCATCGGACTTAGCAAGTAACTTATCGTCTATCCTTGTGCCAAGCCTCTCAAAAAGCTTGATTTCCCGATTAACTACAAAATTTAAAACACAAGGTTAGTGATGCAAGTTTATGACATCAATAAAAAAAACATAGAACATAAAATTAGAATCTTGGAGAATTATGCTAAAAGTTGGGAAAACAGTAAACTAACAAATCTTGTATTGACACAAATAAGAGAAATAATGTTCTCATATTTTTGGCATAGCATAAGTTTCTTACACGGGTAAGCAATGAAAGAAGTTGTCAAACGTTTATAAGCATTAAAAACACAAGAAAATTAAATTCTCATACAGAACAAAACAAAACTCCTTATTAATAGAAAACCTATCCCTTTAATTTTTAGAAAAATCAATCATATCTAATCTAATTCACGAGGAACTCAAGAAAACCCCAATACAAAGATTTCACTTAATAGTTTGCATGCGTTTATTAAAGGTTGAGTTAAGAAACAATAGAAAATAATTTCCAACGGCGTAAAATGTATGATTGCCATCAATTCCGATAAAATATTGACAAACCAACATAAATCAACCCATTAAAAAAACACGGATATTAACCATATGTAACTCTTTTTCCTTTTACATTCAGCAGAGCCAAATAATTATGAAGAAATTTGTAGAAATTTAAACAAGCCATTAACAAAAGTACAAAAATTCCGGATGCAGTCAAAAAGTTTGACTTGTGAATTGAAAAGGAAAGACAAAAAACTCCTCAATTACAAACAATATGATATATGCATGCAGTTTCAAACAGTCTATAGAAAGCAATCTATAGAAATCTCATCAACCAAGAACGTAAAAGTGGAAACACTTGAATTTTTTTTTTAAATTGATAAATTATTTTTTTAATCAAAAATGATTTAATGAAATTTCTGAAAAATGGAAGAAATTATCATACGAGGTATTCAGAAAAAATGAGAGTAAAGCCAGAGAATAATCGGACTCATAAACTATTCTGGAAAACCCAACAATATAGAGGCAGAGAAAAAAGAATTGCAAAGTTTAATCGGACCTTTTAAAATACGTCTTCAACCTCCGATTCTCTAATATCAGCAGAAAGGTTGCCAACATAAATATGCGAAATTACCAAGCACTAGTTCTTGGACCTTGTGGAAGGTATCAAAGCAAATACTGCAGGTAAAAAATATTCACAAATGATGAGTTCCAAAATAATTTAAAGTATTTTAATATGAGTTTTACAACAAATTACTTATTAAAATTACTAACTCGCTGAGAATCTTGCCAAACAAAATAGTTCCTCTAACGTAAAAAAATCCCTTGGGATGAAAACTGTTAGGAGAACTATTTTGCAAAAATCAAGTTCTCGCGTCAAAATTTAGGTGACTTGGTTTTAGGATGGTTAACTATCTAACTTTCTTTCACCGCCAATTTCAAAACCATAAAAATAAGGAAAAAGAAAATCACTTATCTTCGTTTGAAAGAAAGGTCACATAATCTTCAAGATTAGAAAAAGTCATGTTTGCCTCAATTTCTTCATTTTTATTAGTGGATGGATAAAACCATCAGATTTAGCAAGTAACTTCTCGTATGCCCTGTACCAGGACTCTCAAAAAGCTTGATTTCCCGATTAACTACAAAATTTAAAACTTCAGGTTAGTGATGCAAATTGATGACACCAATAAAAAAGAATTTCCACGTAAAATTAGAATATTGGAGGATGATGCTAAGCATTGGAAAAACAGTTTACGGACAAATCATATATTGATATCAAATAAGAAAAATAATCATGTTCTCATATTTTTGGCGTTGTATACATATATGATAAAAAAATGAAAGGAGTTGATAAGTTAACAAATAAATTTTTCCTGCAAAAAAAAAAAAAAGAATCCCTCTTATTCAGAAATCAACGCCTTTAATTTTCAAATAAGTTGTTTTTTTTTAAGAATCTAGTACATCTAATTTACAATAAACTCAGAAAACCCAAAAAAATGATATTTTTTAAACAAAATTGTTATGACAATGACATTCAAATTACAAAAGCTTCAATAATAATTATTTTTTATATTCGGGAAAAAATTTAAAAAGATTATTAATAATCAAAGTTTTGTCAGCGAAGTTCTATAGAAAAATAAAAATCAAAAAGCTTGACATTTTATAATGAAATAAATTTTTATAAAACACTATTTTCTGCATAGAAATAAAAGAATTTTTTTGACATGAATAATATTCAATGATATTTATGTTTTAAAATTTTTTAAAAACAACAGGAATAAATTATTAATCCTCAAATTTTTGTCAGAAAAGGATTTAAAATAAATAAAGAAAACCCCGCAGAGTATCCTGTAATACATATGAAATTTTCTCAAAAATATATTAGAAAACAAAACCAGTTTATGATTTAGGTTTTTCTATTAATCATGAATAATGATTGCAAATTGAAATATTTTCTAGTACTGCATTATAAATTTAATGGTACATGAAACTTTTCATACTAAATAAACATCACAGGATTTCCAAATTATGATTTTTATTTTCTATAAATCATGAATAACTATTGCAAATTGTAGTAATTTCTAGCACTACATTATAAATATAATGATACGTGAAATTTTATATTTTAGCAGGTAACTCATCATCAAGACATGTGCCAAACTGTAATATTTTCTTGCACTACATTACAAATTTTTATACCTTAGAAGGTAACTCCTCATCAACGCCTGCGCCAAACCTCTCAAGAAGCATGATTTCCCAGTTAACTTCAAAATTGAAAACCAGAAAGTTAGCGACGCAAGTTGATAACAACAATATTCAACTTCCATAATATTCAGTATTAATTATGTTTTACATATTTTCTGAATAAAAATGAAAAAATATACCAATCATCAAATTTTTGCCAGCGAAGATAATTAAATGACCGATGCATGCTTGCATTGCCAAAAATTCAACATAAACAAGCAACATCAACATAACATCAAAACTTCTTCAAGAAAACAATTCACTGGTGTTTCATCTGTATTTCAGGTATGTCATCAAACACATCTGAGAAAAAAAAGCATCTAATTACAGTACTTCATCGCTATTGGTCCAAAAAATTTCAACACAATGCTTAATACCAGAAACAAAATCAAAAGTTCAAAACTCGGTGCAATGATGAAATGGTTACCGTGCTTCAAAAGTTTTGATGAACGAATCGTTGATTCTTGAATGCCAAATAAATATGTCCAACTCGAAGCGAGAGGTTGAGAGAGAGGAGTCGAGAAAGATAATGGGTAAGTGGCAAAAAGAACATTAGGTTTGGGAATCGGGCTAAATTTGGGGGAAGCATTAAATGACCCGGCGCCTTCGTGCATTTGGCCATTGTACCGTTGTGAGGTTATTTTTGGAAACAAAATATTTAGTGCGTACAAGAAATTTGACATAACGGTAAAATTCCATTCTAGGAAGTTTGGATGTTAATTATTATTTCTTGCATAAAAATTGAAAATATTCATTAATTAATCATTATATTTCTAGATTTGAACTTTTATAATAAAATCAATTATTGTATGGACTTAGAATAAGCATAAAAAATATTTTTTTATGTACGAACTATTGACTAATTCATGCATGAACTTATTGCAAATAAATTAATTGATACATTATCCAACTAAAAAGTAAGTTTTATTGTAAAAATGTTATATTTATTTAAAAATTATATTATGATAAATAAATAACATACTTTTATATTAAAATATAATAATTCTATTTTTATTTTTAAATATTACAGTAAGATTCTATTAAGTTTATTATGCCTTTGTAAACTTTAAGTTTGATGAGTGAAATTTAATGAGAATAATAGAAGCGAGAAATCACAATTTCAATTATTATTTTCGCTCACGATTTTTTCTAAGGCACGGTAAACTAACTCGTCCCTTCCATTTTAATTTTGGAGAAGGCGGGTGTCAGAATAAGCAAACCTGCAATGTTTATAAAATACATATAGCTAATTCATGAATCCTTTAAATTTATCATAGTATCATATTTTATTTGAAACAACATTGTTTGAAATTCTGATTTATTTAATCACACGATCTTGCAAAAATTCACTACTTTGTTTAATCAATTTTTCTTTTTGACTACGGCATAGGAGATTTACGTTGAAACCCACCAAGGAAAACTGGGAAAATGACAATTTTTTGGGCATTGACGAATATAAATTGACAGATTGGAAAAAGAAGAAAAAAGGGTGGGTCCAAGACTCATAAATAATAATAATCCAAAAAACATATAAAAATCAAGCAATAATGACAATTAATTAAATTTAATGCATGCTATATCGAGTACTCCAATTTCAAACATTAAATCCAGCCTTGAATATGTAAAATGTCGTTGGTTTCTCAACTGTTAACTAACTCCACCTAGCTAATGGGTCCAAATTCAAAACTGAGTTGCCTAATTCTTTTTGCTTAGTTCTCGGATGATTCAAGGATAATATTTTAATAATAATAACAACGAAGGAGAATATTTTAATAATAATAATAACTAGAAGTGTTCGTGTTTGTGTGTGTTTGAAACTATTATATACAAAAATTATTAAACTAATTACTTTAGTATTTACTTTATATATATATATATATAGCTGAAAACTGATATAATTTTCCTCTTAAAAATGGTCGATTGTTGGTACTTTCGGTGTTTTTCTTCTGAAAATTTATTCACGTAATAAATGACATTTATTTCCGGCAAGCCTTTTTTTTTCATGCCTATATGCACGTTTTGATTGATAAAAAAAACCTTTCGTTGTGGTAAGTTTGGCATAATAATGTATATAAAAAAGAAGTTCGACATAACAACGTACACTTTGGTGGCATTTGGATCGGATGAAAGAATTTGAAACTATGCATTTTAAATTTATTTAATTCATCAGATGAATTTACGTAGATAGATTTCAAATATATTCATTGTTAATATATATAGATGTATGATGAATTTGAGATATAACTAAGATGATTGTCTCAAATCTAATATCCAAATCATTTATCAAATCAAACCATTTGTTCTAAACAAATCATCACATCCAAGTACAACTTTTATTTCGTTTTAGTCAATACTTCATTCAGCGTCACCACAACTAAGCAAAAAAATTTATCTAAATGTTTATTTGATGGATGATCAGCCTACAAGTTTCATCATAAGATTAAGTAATCAATTAAAAAATTATTATTTTAATTAACATTTAAAACAACAACAATAACAAATATAACAGAAAATAAACATGCGAATATTGTTTTATTGCAAATTTAATCAAATGATAGAACATCTCTGTCTAGGCATAGCTCTAATTTATATATGGGTTACGATATTTTTTAAAAAATAAAGATTAAAATTGACAAGCCATAAATTAAATATCGGGATCTTCTTCTTCAAGCCATTATCTGAAGAGAGATACTAAATTAAATGCGCATTCTCAAGTGGATGGCCAACCTTTTATGTTCCGATTACAAATTTTCTACAGCGAACTTCAAATATTTACGTATTGTTGAAAATTAATATTGAATATTGAAAATTAGGTAAAATTAATATTGAATATTGAAAATTGTGTGTGATGATGAAGGTAATGATGTAATTTATTTTTGGATTATTTGTAAAAATTTTCTATAAATAGATCTCTCATTTGTGAAGAAAATCACAATTGAGTTGAGAGAAAAATATTATAAAATGTGTAGTGTGATAATTTTGAGAGTTTGAGATTTTTACTTTTTACCGTAAATTTTTACTTTTTCACAACACGTTATCAGCACGAAGCTCTAAAAGTCCTTCATATTTTTCCAAGCTCCAAAACAGAAAAAAAAATGTAACAAAAGTAATAATATTTATTTTATTGTTTATTTATTTATTGTTTATATATTTAATATATAATATAATGTTATTATAAATAATAAAAATAAATTTTTCAAAAAACTTGTTATAAATTCTGGGAGGATGTTAAGACGACATCCCACACTCCCGGTAAGGGATACGACAAGTATAAAAGCCTATAAGATTTTTAAACAAAATATCTTATGACACTTCATTATAATATTGTGATATGATATACATAATTATTTAAAACATTACTACTATTATATACACTATATTATTACCATAAAATTATACAAATAAATACATTTATTTTCTTGTACACCAACGGTCATAAACGATAACAAAACGGCTAGTTTTTGCACTATAAATATGATCTCACAAACATATTCAATCACTCAAACTTTCTCTTCTTCTCTAAAATTATTCTTCGTCAAATTTTTGAAGAAAAAAGAAGATGACTTTCACAAAGTTATTTTTAATTATTTTGGTTATAATACTCACGAATCTTGTACTTATCGGAGAATATCCTCATCGTGTGTTTTCTGTATTTTTACGAATGCTTATATTTGTTGTTTATCCATTACTTTGTATTGCAATATTCATTAATTAATAAAATGCATCATAATTTTTTTTAGTACCACCATGTCAAACTTGACAAAGCTCGAATTTGTTGCACTCGACATTATGGGGAAAAATTATATGCCATGGACTCTCGATGTAGAAATGCATCTTGAGTCATTGGGTCTAAGCGAGACTATTAAAGAAAATGGTATATCTTCATCACAAGAAAAAGCAAAAGCTATAATATTTTTGCGTCGACATCTTGATGAAGGTTTGAAATGAGAATATCGCATCGAAAAAGATCTCACGGCTCTGTGGAAATGATTAAAAGAAAGATTTGAACATATAAGGGAAGTTATACTTCCGACCGCCCGTGATGAATGAAATATGTTGATATTCCAAGATTTTAAGAAAGTAAGTGATTACAATTCGGCGATGTATCGAATAATCTCGCAATTAAAATTTTGTGGACATGAGATTACAGAATCAGAAATGCTTGAAAAAATATTTTTCACATTTCACGCATCAAATATAACTCTACAGCAACAATATAGAGTGCGTGGATTTGCGAGATATTCTGAACAAATCGCCTGTCCTCTTGTGGCGGAAAAGAACAACGAGCTATTAATGAGAAATCATCAGTACCGACCCACTGGATCAACAGCATTCCCAGAAGTAAATGATGTAAGCAAAAATGAATTTAAACCTGGAAACCAAAATCAAAGTTATAGAGAAGATTTTGGTCGAGGACAAAATCGAGGTCGTGGTCGTGAACGTGGACGTGGACGCGGCCGTGGTTTTGAACATAATCGAGATAGTTATTTCTATAACTCATCTCAAAAGAACGTACCAAACCATCCACCGAAAAGGCATCAAGAGAACATGAGTGTTAATGAGAATCACTCAAAAAGATTTGAAAGTTCTTGTTTCAGATGTGGTACTCCAGGACATTAGTCCCGTATTTGTCGAGCCCCTAAGCACCTTTGTAAACTTTATAAAGAATCAATAAAGGGGAAAGAAAAGGAGACCAACTTTACTGAACACGGTGAACCTTTGAGTGGTTCAACTCATTTTGATGCTGGAGATTTTCTGATTGATTTCTCAGATAATGATCAATTTGCTGGTGGAATAAATATGTAAAATATTTTATTTTTCCATGTACTCGTATGATAATGTTTTATAGTGTGTTATATTTTTAAATATGTATTGTATTTTATTTTTATAAATGTATTGTCAGGAATTTTATTTCATTGCATATTTTTTGAAGTTCAAATATGAAAAATGCTATGAACCAAGCTGAAGTTTGCATACCTGATAGTGGTACAACGCACACTATCCTCCGAGATAAAAGATATTTCTTCGAACTAAAACCAACAAAAAAAATGGTGAATACAATATCAGGTCCTGTAGACTTGATTAAAGGATGTGGTAAAGCACAATTTTTGTTACCTAATGGTACAAAATTTTCGATCAATGATGCTTTGTATACACCACAATCGAAAAGAAATTTGTTGAGTTTTAATGATATATATTCCCGTGGGTATGATACTCAAACAATAAATGAAGGGAATGAGAAATATATGTATCTTATCACATATAAATCAGGAAAGAAATGTGTGATTGAAAAACTACCAATGCTCCCTACTGGATTGCATTATACACATATAAGTCTCATTGAATCAAACATGGTAGTTGATAATTCTTCAATATTAACTAATTGGCATGATTGATTAGGACATCCTGGTTCAACAATGATGCGAAGAATTATAGAAAATGCACATGGTCATCCGTTGAAAGACCAGAAGATCTTTCAGAATAATAAGTTTCAATGTAAAGCATGTTCTCTTGGAAAAATTATTATAATACCATCACAAGCCAAAATCCAAACTGAATCACCAATGTTTCTTGAACGTATTCAGGGTGATATTTGTGGACCAATTCATCCACCATGTGGACCATTCAGATACCTTATGGTATTGATTGATGCCTCCAGCAGATGGTCACGTGTATGTTTATTGTCAACTCGAAATGTTGCATTTGCAAAATTACTTGCTCAAATAATAAAATTGAGGAATCAATTTTCCTATTATACAATCAAGAAAATTAGACTTGATAATGCTGGTAAATTTACTTCCCAGACTTTCAATGATTATTGTATGTCTATGGAAATCATTGTTGAGCATCCCGTTGCTCATGTACATACACAGAATGGATTGACTGAATCATTGATTAAACGTCTGCAAATGATTGCTAGACCAATGATTATGAAAACAAAGCTCCCTATTTCTATATGGGGACATTCAATTTTACATGTTGCTGCATTAATTCGCATCAGACCAAGTGCATATCATAAATTCCCATTGCAGCTCGCATTTGGTAAAGAACAAGACATTTCTCATCTGAGAATTTTTGGATGCATGGTGTATGTGCCTATTGCACCACCGCAACGAAAGAAAATGGGATCTCAAATAAAGATTGAAATTTATGTCGGTTATGATAGTCCATCAATCATTCGATATCTTGAACCTCAGACAGGCGACGTGTTCACAGCACGTTTTGCTGATTGTCATTTTAATGAGGAAATCTTCCCAATGTTAGGGGGAGACAAGAAACATACCGAAAAACAAATTACATGGTATGTATCATCATTGTTACATTTGGATCCAAGAACACAACAATGTGAAAAAGATGTACAGCAAATTGTGCACTTGCAAAGAATAGCAAATCAAATACCAGATGTATTTATAGATGGAAAAAGGGTAACTAAATCATATATACATGCTGTAAATGCTCCTGCTCGAATTGAAATTCCACAGAAACAAATTGAACAAAGTCATGATGTCGTAAAACGCCTGAAGCGTGGAAGGCAGTCGGTTCCAAAGATAAAAATCCTCGAAAAAAAAAATCATAGAGAAACACAATGATCACAAAATAGAGAATGATGTTCCTGAAGAAAGACATGATGATCACAAAATAGAGAATGTTGTTCCTGAAGAAACACATGACGGTGAAAATATTCTGTCAGAACCACAAACTGACGAGAATCATGAAATCTCTATCAATTATATTAATACTGGAAAAATATAGAACCGAAAAGATATAGAAGAAATTGATGATATATTTTCTTATAATGTGGCAATCGACATCATAAATGATAATGAAGATCATGAACCAAAATCTTTTGGTGAATGTAAAAATCGGCAGGATTGGATAAAATGGAAAGATGACATCCAGGTTGAATTAGATTCGCTAAATAAACGTCATGTTTTTGGACCTATAGTCCTTACATCTGAAGGTGTAAAACCTGTTGAATACAAATGGGATTTTATTCGAAAGCGAAATGAGAAAAATGAAATCGTAAGATATAAAGCTCGACTTGTTGCACAAGGTTTTTCTCAAAGGCCTGTAATTGATTATGAAGAAACGTATTCTTCCGTAATGGATGCAATTACGTTTCGGTATTTGATTAGCCTGGCAGTATCTGAAAATTTAGAAATGCGTCTTATGGATGTTGTTACAGCTTACTTATATGGATCACTTGATATTAATATATATATGAAAATCCCTGAAGGATTTAAGATGCCTGAAGCACAAAGTTCAAAACCCAGAGAATGTTATTCTGTAAAATTACAAAGATCATTATATGGGTTAAAGCAATCCGGCCGAATGTGGTATAATCGGCTAAGTGATCACTTGATGAAAAAGGGATATGCAAATAATTCAATATGCCCTTGTGTTTTCATTAAGAAAACAACATCCGGATGCGTAATTATTGCTGTATATGTTGATTATTTAAACATCAGTGGAACGAATAAGGAAATTTAAGAAGTTGTTTCATACTTGAAGGAATAATTTGAAATGAAGGACCTTAGAAAAACCAAGTATTGTCTGGGTTTACAAATAGAACAAAAAGAATGTTGGAATATTTGTTCACCAGACAAATTATACAGAAAAGATCCTTAAACGTTTTAATATGAATAAATCGAATCCTTTAAGTACTTCAATGGTTGTTAGATCATTAAACATAGAAAAGGATCCATTCCGTCCATGTGAAGATGATGAAGATATTCTTGGTCCAGAAGTACCATATTTAAGTGCTATTGGTGCCCTTATGTATCTTACAAATTGTACAAAGCCTGATATATCTTTTGCCGTAAATTTATTGGCAAGATTTAGCACATATCCAACAAAGAGACACTGGAACAGAATTAAACATATATTCCGTTATCTACGAGGAACGACAGACTTGGGACTTTTGTATTCAAAAGATGCTAATCCAAGTATAATTGGTTATGCCGATGCTGGATACTTATCTGATCCACACAAAACACATTCTCAAACTGGATATGTATTTACTCGTGGAGGCACATCAATTTCTTGGCGTTCACAGAAACAAACACTCGTAAAAACTTCATCAAATCATGCCGAGATTATTGCACTACATGAAGCAAGCCGTGAATGTGTGTGGTTAAAATCAATGACCCAACATATCCAAATCTCATGCGGATTATCATTTGACGAGAAGTCTGTGATACTATATGAAGATAATGTTGCATGTGTTGCTCAAATGAAAGAAGGATACATAAAAAGCGACAGAACTAAACATATTCCTCCTAAGTTCTTCGCATTCACCAAGGAGCTTGAGAAGAATAAATATATTGATGTTCGTCACATTCAATCAAGTAAAAACTCATCAGATCTCTTCACAAATGCACTTCCTACGACAATATTCAGAAAGCATATATATAATATTGGGATGCGCAACCTACGAAATCTTTGAAGAATTGTTCGTGTCAACATGAGGGGGAGTTTACGTGACTGCACTCTTTTTCCTTTACTATGGTTTTTATCCCAATGGGTTTTTCCTAGTAAGGTTTTTAACGAGGCAGTATAAAAACACGTAATGAAGACAATCATTATGATCATCATCACAAGGGGGAGTGTTGAAAATTAATATTGAATATTTGAATATTGAATGTTGAATATTTGAATGTTGAAAATTAGGTAAAATTAGGTGTTGAATATTGAAATTTGTGTGTGATGATGAAGGTAATGATGTAATTTATTTTTGGATTATTTGTAAAAATTTTCTATAAATAGATCTCTTATTTGTGAAGAAAATCACAATTGAGTTGAGAGAAAAATATTATAAAGTGCGTAGTGTGATAATTTTGAGAGTTTGAGATTTTTACTTTTTACCGTAAATTTTTACTTTTTCACAACACATATTAAATAAAAAAATAGATTTGTGCTTTTATTACGAATTTTCCACAATAATGTGTATATAGGAACATTACATGCTTTTTCGGTTAATCACATTTGTTTAACTCAAGTTTTATAATAAATAATTATTTATTATATTTCATTTTATGATCGAGCCAATTCATATTTAGGAAATAAGAATGTATAAGGTCATAAATCAATGTTATAATTAAAAGAGTTTTGGTTAATATGTTTCCTAAAAAATTAAAAGAAATATAATTTTTTTTTATGTAATTGAGCAGAAATAAGCAGTAGGTGTCCATTTCATCTGTCTTTGATGCACCCACACGTCACGGTCCTCACATGCCGCGGAGGGGAGAGAAACAGAGAAAGAGGCTGAGCAAAACGAGGGGCGCTCTCCCTCTCTCTCTATATATATATATGCGCGCAAAACATTTATTTATATGCGATCAAATTGTGAAAAATCTGCAATGAAGCTCAAGCACCCTTCGAATTCGGCTTCCCAGACAATTACGTCCACGGATACGAGGCTTTTGGTGCGGGAGACGCTTCGCATTAGTGCAAACCTTGCATCGGCGCCTCCGCCGTACCCCTCGGCAGAGGCGGTGACGCCGGAGCGGCAGGATCTGAGGCTCGGCGGACTTTCCGATGATCAATTTGTGGATTCGAGCTTGAGGGTGATCTGTTGCGAGGAGATCGACGGCAGGAGATGGAAGTACTTGGCTGAGAACGATGGTTTTAGAAGTCATGGATCGAAGCAATTGAAGAAGAATTGTATTCGTTCTGTCTGCTTGCAGTCACCCCAGGCTCCAGTTGATGTCGGTATTTTCTTCCTCTCTTTTTTATATCTTTCTGCTTCGTTAGAATAATTGAATCGAACAATAAAAGTTTTTATTTGCATTGATGGCCTGATACCGCAGTTGAAGATCTTGATGTGTCAATGGAAATTTGTCACATAATGCGTCACCTTTGTTTCCATGACAGTACTTCTCTTCATGGAATTTTATGTTTATTAGTTCACAGTTATAAAATTGATTTTTACTCTTTTAGCGTTTAAGAGCACGAGAGTAGATGCTCGACAACAATGCTTAGTTCCTTTAACATTTTTAATTAACAAAAAAAAACTCGGTGCGGTGAATTGATTTCGGTGTATGGTTTTTGTATGTCTTCCAACGGTTTCAATATTATTGAAGAATTGTGCTCTTTTGAATTTGTGTCGTTGATATAAACCTCAAGTTTGGAGGTATGATCATGTATCTTGTGAATCGCAGTGTGAACCGTGTGGCTCCAACCTTGCAGCTGTACATTTGCACACGAAAATTTATGAAATACCTTCCTTAATCTTCCCTAAATTCGATTGTGCCTGTTCCAGGAGTTGACGGCGTTTATAAGATCCTATGTAGTTCCAGAGGGTTTTCCTGATTCGGTTACACCTTCTTATGTTCCTTACATGACGTGGAGAGCTTTAAAGGTACTCTTTATATATTTTTAATCTAAAGGTTAGCGTGCAACTAAAGGGCATCTGGGGTTTACCTCTGATTTGCACCCAATATAGATATCTATCCCGCACACACTAAAACCATAAATAATGTTATTTGCGTACTATATACTACAGTATGATGACATGTTTAGTTGCTGCTTCATTGTGATGCATTCTGTTGTAGTACTTCTTTGGCGGGGCAATGGGTGTTTTCACAACTCAAACTCTTCTAAGTTCAGTGGGAGTATCAAGAAATAGCGCTGTACCAGGAGCCGTGGCTATCAACTGGATTATAAAGGTATCAATGAAAAATGATGCAATTTAATTTTGAAATGAACATATGAAATCATGTTTTAGTCTGTATCTGTGCAAGTGCTATTTGACCCTTGGAAAAAAAACGAAGACAATACTGATTGTTAAATTGTAGTTTCAGAGGTGCTTGGGTTTTGCTTCTGTATCCTAGAATGTTAGGACATGTTTCAAATGCTTGACAGAAAAGTGTCGAAAGCCTGAAGCGTGAAATAAATCTCAAGTGTGGTCAGGGCTAGGTGGTAGCAGAGATATGCTTCAAATAGTGGTTTGAAGGCATATTACCATATTTGGTTGCCTCTATTTTTGCTGTATACGTTGACATTTTATTCTATTGAACTTTACGTTCATCATGTTCAACACATATTTTTAAACAATCCAACAGTACTTAAGTACTTATTATTTTCTTGTATTGTGTCTTTTTCTTGGTAAAATAAAATATTTTTCTAGGCATTAAGTTCGAGAGGAAAACCAAAGCTGGAAGACTAGATCTCTAGGTTGGAGAGTCTCCAAACTTATTAACCATTCCACACATCCACCCCTAGAGAAAAAGGTCTTGGACTTCTTTCACTCACCCATCTATCAATATTCTGCCCCGACATCTTGATCCAACCTATAATATGAACATGGCAAATATCATTGACACTGATCTGAGAGTAACCTTTCCTAAATCGCCATTCTACTGCATTCACTCATATTAACAACACATATGTTAGGCCATAAGCTCGAGAGAAGAGCACTCACCGAAAAGATTAGCTTTGGGGTAGAAGTATCACCCAATTTTATTATGTTCCAGAATTTCTTGGAGATTACGTGGGTTTTAATAGTTCTCCAGCAATATTTAAGTTTTAGAAATGTAGAAAATACCTCAAAATTGTGAAAAATAGTGCGCATCTTTTTCTTGCTAATATGCCAATCTGGATGTAAGAATCCATGTTTTTATCTCGTCTTTTCTTTCTTGTGAGTGCTTGTTAGGTAACAATATTCACCTTTTGAGTTATATATATTCGACTAGGAAGCTTATAGACCGAACTTTCCAATTTGTCTCTAAATTTCATTTGATTTATATCCATCACTTCCACTATTTTTAAGTGTAGAATTGATGTAATATCTGCATTACTTTTAGAAAATTTTGGAAGGGCTTCTTTAACTCTATAACATTAATGTTTAAGAAACTCATTAAAAATTAGTTGTTTTACACTCATTCTACCCCAAAGACATATCGGGTGATGTCATTTTGTTTCAAATGAATTTTTGTTTTTTCAGAATTGGATTACATTTATTTATGATAAAAACAAATGAGACTGAAAAAGCAAATTAAAGTATGTTAAAATTTAGGTACTCTTGTTCATTAAGGATGTAAATGTCTAATTGCTTTACATAAATAACATCAATTTACTGATTTTGGTTGAGTTGTTAATGTCAGTTAAAGCAATCATAGATTGGTCTAGATGAAGTCCTGTGATAAAGTGATCTAAATCATGTTCCTGTTATAATCAACTGTAGGATGGGGCTGGACGGGTTGGGAAAATGCTATTCGCTCGGCAGGGAAAGAAATTTGACTATGACCTAAAGCAGGTAAGTAAAATTTTGAGGTCAAAAGAGATTCTTTTGTGACATTTTATAGAAATAACACCTGGTCTGATGATTTTTCTTACACAGCTTAGGTTTGCTGGCGATATCATGATGGAGTTGGGAGCTGGTTTGGAGTTGGCAACTGCGGCTGTTCCCCATTTTTTTCTTCCACTGGCCTGTGTAGCCAATGTTTCCAAGGTTGTGTCATCTATTGTCACTTTCACTTGTCTGTGTCATGCAACCCTGGCTAATTACATTGACATTAATTGGGCTTTCTTTATAGAATGTTGCTGCTGTGACATCAGCTTCAACTAGAACCCCCATCTACAAAGCCTTTGCTAGGGGCGAAAATATTGGAGATGTGACTGCCAAAGGAGAATGTGTAGCAAATATGGCCGATCTGGTATACTTGTCTGTTTGAAAATATTACAACATTGTAAATTGTGGAAAATGAGCACTACTGCTAAATAAACTGATTCTAAAACTTATGGCCCATGAGTGAATTGATCAATCCAATTTATTGCTGATTCCTAGTGTGGGGGTAAATGTGAGAGGATTATTATTAGAATTTAGAATTCTAGTTCCTTTCTTACATCTTCTTAGTGATAAATCAAACCCTTAATTCATATATTTGAAAATCTGACGAAGAGTAACTAATGTGAAACTGGTGGAATGGAAAGAAATATACCTTGCAAGCTGAGGCACCGGGGGTGTGATAGGGGCATTGAGAAGGTAACTATGGGTTAGCTAGGGTAGTTAACCACCAAATAATTTTATGGTCTTGTATAAGGGGGTACAAAAGGAAGGGGTCTAACCTGGTCTCCTGCTTGCTTAACGTATTTGATCCTATCAATCTATTATGCTTATGAAGAATTTTTCATTTCTGAGTTGTCATGAATGTCTTGATTTTTAGACAGTAAACTTGCTGACTTTAGTTCTTGCATTTTGAATTTGAAGCAGTTTTGTCTCTTTGCTGGAACTGATTATTGAATTTCTTTCTCGTGAAGCTCGGAACTGGACTGAGCATTTTGCTGTCTAAGCAAAATCCATCGTTGGTTACCACATTTACTTTGCTCTCATGTGGGTATTTGATGAGCTCTTACCAAGAGGTTGGATAGAGAGAAAACATGAGAACTTTTGTTTCCCTTTTTGTTTATTACTTTCTTTTCTCCTAGCTAATATAACTACTGATTTGAGATGAATATGTTATTATTCTTTTAGGTTAAATCTGTGGTGTTGCATACGCTGAATCGAGCAAGATTCACTGTGGCAGTAGAATCCTTCTTGAAGACAGGTCAGAATGAGTTCATCTTCTCTGTCTGTGTGCTGCTTGTTGTTCATCGCCCTTTTAGCTTGGCTTTTGTTTGTTTATCATATAGATTGAAGAATGTGAGGAATGGATTATTTGTCTTTGGTAGGAAACCATAATAACATATGCTCAGAACTTCTCAAACAGGCCTTTGTCTTCTATTCGTGTTCCTTTCTTTTCTGTTTATCAGGTGAAGAAAGCTGTTGTTGTCAAGTGTTATTAATTTAATTTTGTCGAATAACCAATTTAAGGGAAATTTGATGAGAGTGTAAATTATCAAGGCACTTCAAATCTATTGTCAGTAATGTAGCAAGCGGTGAACCGAAAATTGTCTAGTTCTCGAACATGAAAAGACCAGCATCTCAATACAACCTCCTAGAACGAATCATGCAAATCCGTATGTTGGAGAATTTAAAGGGGTGATCATTAAGATCTCCCAGCCCATGCCAAGGAGAAGCAATAGACTTGCTCAACTCAACAAGCTTCTCCAATAAAGGCCTGCGAGCAGCAATGGAATGGAAACCATAAACAAGCTCACAAAGGGGCAGAAGATGACTTACAAGTGATGCGACAATGAGTGACTAGAGAGCAGCTATGCACACAACAAGATGTGTGGTGTGAGGATTCCCAAGGTTATCTGGGTCGAATTAAGTTCAGGAGAGCCCTCAATTTTTCCTAGGTGATGGACTGCGGTAGATTATGGAAAAACATACGGCATCTTCATAAGGATTGGGTTGATATTGGACTATTACAAAGACATTTGCACGAGGATCTGACTTGGAAATTTTGGATGAAACCAATTCTGAACATAGGGAGAAAGACCATCAGAATATTTTTAAACAAGTTTCTGTAAGTGTTTGAACATGGTGGTTGGCGAGATGCTTCAGAGAGTTCTTGCCCATGCTTGGCATGGCTAACTTTGCAGAAAAGTGATAGCTCAAATTTCTATTTTGTCTAGACCTTCAGCAAAGCAAGAGGGATATGTATCCCTTTCATCCAGTAAAGTTGGAAACACTAGGACATGAATTTTGTGCTTCTAATAGAAAAATATTTGCACCCTATGATACCACTCTAACTTGTGACGTGTCTTTATTTTTCAGGGAAAGTTCCAACGTTGCATGAGGGAAATTCAATGGAACATATATTTAATCTCCCATGGAAGGAACACAGGCCTATTGTTCTTGGTACATGAAAACCCATATCCTTTTGTTGCCCCTCACACATGCTTAGCGTATTTTTGTTGCTTTTCATCTTATTTTTAGCATATCTATTTGTGTAAATGTTGATCATGCTATTTTCTACTACTTTTGCAGGTCCGCGGTTTAAAGATGCATTCCAAGATCCTAATTCATATCTTGCTGTGGAGCCAATTTTTGAGGTATGCTACCATGCCGAGGAGAAGATATTTTTATATAGCGGGCTGTACATTCACTTGATTGTCCATTACGACTTTGAATGGTTCACAGTGTGGCCTAATGATTTTTTTTTTTTGACAACAGAAAGAGCAATATATAGTTACCTATAATCCTTCGAAGGGCAAAATCTACGCTCTGTTCAAGGATCAAGCAAAGTCTGACGATATATTGAAAGCTGCCTTTCATGTTAGATTGATGACTTTTGATATTATAGTCACTATCGTTGGTGGTGTTTCTTGCTAAATTCATTTCAATTACAGGCTCATGTGCTGCTTCACATTGTTCGCACCTCCAATGAGAACCCGTCTTCCCCTGGGAAACAAGAGCATGATTTCTCGGTTGTACGACCAACATTGTCCGATCTTCAATCTCATAATGCCGAATCATATAAGATGGTGTCGGCTTTATACGGACCGTTCAAGAATAAAGCTACGGAACAGGTGAGGGCAGGCCTACTTATTTTCCTCTCTAATATTGAAATTTGCATAGAGGAGCCCCAAAGTTAAGCTACTTGCATTGCTAGTAAATAGTTCTCTTATTATTGATTCAGTGGAGCCTATGGTAAAATTGTGCATGACATTGAATTGCGTAAATCTAATTTGTCCTATGCTTCATGTAAGCCAGTAATGGGGGAGTATTACGGTATAGCCCCTACCGCCAGCTCTAGCTTCATGCTTTGAACCATTAAGGTGTTTAGTAGAAAGCCTAGAAGGTTTCCTGCTTCGCTGTTTTTTATTAGGTTCGCGTGCTTCTAATGCTTTAACTTTGTAATCTCAAATGCTTGATTTTTCTGTCTTGGTAAATGTTTGATAACAGCAAGATAAAGTTGATATCAAATTTTTAGCCGACCTCACTTAATAGGATAATAGGATAAAAGACTTCTTGTTATTGTATGAGAGTTCGTTTATCATCCTTGGTGGGAGTGTGGGATTAAGACAGTGCTCGGGTTTAAAAGAAGGGGAAATGATTTTTTTGTCTAAGTTTTCAAAGTTTGTTTTTGGTAAATTAACTTTTAATTTTCAGTTATTTTAGTCAAATTGCTGATGTGACATCTGACAAGTATCATTTTCGATACCATGTTTGAAAACGGCCGAAAATTAAAATTTAATGTATCAAAGCGAAACTTTGAAAATTAAGTGGACAAAAACTTAAAACTGAACAAGTTATTGGATCAAAAAACTATTTTCCCTTGAAAGAACTACTAGAAAATTCGAATTCTTCGTTTTCAATCCATCTATTGAAACGTAAATATGTTCCAATACAACCGATCCAGAAAAATATGTTCCAACAAAATAAAAATTGTGGGAATTTGACTTGAAGCACTGTCCCTCCTATTTCTTTCATTTGCAAGATTAGTTTTTAATATATTCTCAATAAACTGACACCTTGTTTTTTTCTAAGGGTTGGGTTATGTCTGAATCGCTGCTTAATCCCGGCAGAGCAAGGTTATCTGAATTGGGCAGTTAAGATATGACAAATATAGCGTTCCAAATATCCTGTAAAAGCATCGATAGACTCTGAAGATCTGAAGTTTGCTTGTTATCATTCATCGTACTTTCCCACACCCAGAACTGCTACAACATCGGCTAGATTTTGATAATCCGATTCATGGGAACCATGATAATGAAAATCAGTTTTGGCACCAAACGCACTTCCGAGATTTGCTACTCGAACCTTGCACCACATATCTGATGATTAGGAGGTCAGATTATGCGCAGATTCCAAATTTTTTATTATGTTTCTGATCTAGGGTAACAGATTCTACGTTGCCTTGTTCGACGATGTATAATATACTGTATACTTTGTATTCCTCCTGTTCTATGTGCTTTTAGATATATTCGGTATATCTGTGTATATTTAGTTGCGATAATACTTTGTGATACTTTTTAGTGTGCTTCAATGTAGATTTAGTCCTGTAAACCGTTATGATATGCCTAAAATATATTATCCTTTTTTAGCGATCCTATACTTCTGTTAGCTCTGATGCTGAGGTTTTGGTTGTTTGTCTCGTCTATTTCTTTTATACAGATGCGTGTTCTAATTGTTCTATATGAATGTGTGTGGAAATCATCCACCAGGACTACCACCTTTTTGGCTTTTTCATTCAGTAATAAATAAATTGTTTCTCGATTTATTTTTGTTCCCAAAAACATTTAGGATGCCACTCCTTTGTGAGTTTGTTTATGGTTTCCATTCCCAAACAAAACAAAAATTCAGGTAGGATTTTACAATCATCAAACCAAAACTAGAAAAATCTGAATTTGGATTCTGGAGAGCATGGATAACTAGTTGGGCATTTGATTCCATTACTACATTATGAATATGCATTATTTTGAGCCAACCTTTGAGCAAGTTTATAGCTCCAGAGATTCCCTGACGTTTCTGCTACTGATGGTGAAAAATAAACATGTATTTATTGTTCAATGGATTTATGATAACTAATTCAATCTGTCGTGCCAGAAGACCATCTCTACTTATTAATCTTGCCAACTGGAGCCTATAAGAATTGAGAGACGTGTACACTAAAATTCATATTGTCAGACGTATATCTCATTTCATTTCATTTTTAAAGTCAAACTTAGAAGTTTGTAACCCCCCCAAAAGTATTTCGTCTATTACAGAACCGACGACAATAAACGAGTGTTATTGTTAAAAGTCAACAAGTCGGTTGCTCAGAGACTTCAAAAAAGGAGCTTGCCAGGCTAAAGAGTGTCAAACTTTTCCTTCAAAGGTGTGTCTTCGGTCTCCTGGGGCTGGACCCCAAAAGGAACTTATATACTCGAGCTTAATTTAAGTTGAGAAGTATTTTTCTAGTAGTTAGAAACTTAGAGCTTGAGCTCGAGAAGCTTAATTTTGAATATCAATAACATTGGTAGAATCTTAACCAAAAGATTTGTTCAAACAATTGGGATAATGTGGTAATTATTATCAAATCTTAATTTTACACATCGACTACTCGGGCCTTAGTCAGTGAACAATTATCGTGGCGGTTGCACGGCATAACGCCTGGCATCCAACGACACAGCTAGGATTATAACTAGCTCAATCTTGTATCCTAAAAAAAATACATTTTTCAAGCTTTAAATCGACTTTCAGCAATCTCTATCAAATAAGAAATAGCCTTGTTGCACCGCAAATCTGGATAAAAATGTAATACATCGTTTTGATGGTTTGACCAGTTCATTATATCTTACGTTCGGTAAGAACTGCCAAGAGAAAAGCATAACACGGTACCATATTTCAAAGGCTAAACAATCGGCTTTAATTGTATCAAACAACTAAATCATGAAACAATGCTTTGGTGAACAAAATAAGCTCCTATACTTGAATGCTTGTTTAAATAAACTACTAGATTCAGACCATATTTCACAGAATAGAGGGAAATACAAGGGGCAGTCTCGTCATAATTCTCCCAGGGGCGTATTCGCGATTCCCTGAGTTTTTATGGTCAAGAGTTCCACAGGGTTCAGAGCATTTGATACCTAGGCATAGTAATTTAAGCTGGCCTTTTTCTTTGCTTGAACTTGGATAATACCTTCATTAAAATCTTCGTGGTTTACCTGTTACATCAATACCAAACATATAATTTTGTATCATTAAATGACGCACAAAAAAGAGAGATTCGAAATCACGAACATTAGCATGCAACTCATTCATTTTTGCTTCTCCAGACAAGTTCACAGAGATAAGAAGGCAAAAGTCTTACATTCTCAAAGTTTAACAAAATCTTCAGTTGCCACGGTAAAAGTTTCAGGTTAAATTGTGTAGAACTTTGACTAGGCTCGATTGCCAAAGTTCATACATACATGATACACTGAATTCCAATAAACCTTGAACAGTTCACTTGTTCCAAAATACTATACTAAAAACCAACAAATACAATCTTGAATCGAGTTCGGGGCTTGAACACTACACCCCTATGGGGTATTTGAAGTTGACCCACTCCATTCAAATGTCAAATTCTTTTCACTCCTTGAAACTCCAAATTCTTTCCACTTATACTAATGAATTACCAGTTTTATTTGTTTATTTATTTTGATTTAATTTAATTAACATGGCATGATGTAAAATCTAGTGTGGACATGCCCCAGCCCTGACCCTAGTACATTTCAGGTGCATCCACAAAGGTGCAATACAAAGAAACAATTAGATTATTAAATTACTAAGGGCTAGCTATCCACGGGAAAAACAATGAACATATATTTCCCTTGTTACATGTAAAACAGAACTGTTTCGTTTAGATGCATGTGCGTCTCAGTAGACATAATGGGCACATGCATGAGCATGCTACTGTGGAGAGAAGTAAGTGGGTGTGGGTTTGGGTGTGGGCGTGGGAGAGAGGAGGGAGAGAGGAGACCTCAGTAGCATCGCGGCGAAGGGCTAACATGCCTGCTTCCACACAAACAGCTTTAAGTTGTGCCCCGTTGAAGTCATCAGTAGACCGAGCAAGCTCCTCAAAGTTCACATCAGGATGGACATTCATCTTCCTGGAGTGGATCTGTAATTAAAAAGAATTATAGTTTATATGTTCCAACAAGAACTCCTTTATAATAAAACCTGGGAATGATATCATACTCACTTCAAAACCAAAAAATCCTTTAAGAAAATAATCATATATAGTTTCTCATCTAAAAGGTGTACCTGCAAAATCCGAGCTCTGGCTTCCTCTGTAGGATGAGGAAACTCAATTTTACGATCCAATCGACCAGACCGCATCAAGGCAGGGTCCAATATATCAGCTCGATTTGTCGCTGCTATGACCTAAATATGGTAATAAAATGTCGGATGCCAGACAAGCATAATAAGATTAAAAATTAGAAACAATAAATAGGTTTCTGCACCAAAAAGGAACACATTTTACAGAATTCAGATGAAAATATTGCAATGGCGGTATAAAATGTATCCAACCGATAAAAGATCAAAGTAACAACAAAAAGTACATGAAACAAATCAAAGTCCAAAAGAACAACACAAGGCAATTACATCCCATCAATCAGAAGTACATGAAACAAATCAAAGGCCAAAAGAACAACACAAAGCAATTCCATCCCATCAATCAGAGGTAGGAAGATCAGAAGACAATTAAATAATTCCAAGATACAAAGATTACTAAAGAACACAACAAAAAGGAACAGATAAACAAGTAGGGAAAATACCTTTATCCGATCATCACTGCTAAAACCGTCAAGCTGATTGAGCAGCTCTAACATAGTTCTCTGCACTTCTCGATCCCCACTAACTTCACTGCATAAGAAGACAGGACAATTGATAATCAGCACAGACAAAGCACAAGAGCCCTCAACAGCCAGTCCTCAGGCTACGAAGCGGCTCCAATTAAAGCCTCAAAAATCACAAAAATTAATCAGGTGGACATATAACAATCAGACAAACAATTAGAAAGTAAATGCCACCTATCAAAACGCTTTGTGCCAATAGCATCAATCTCATCAATAAAAATGATGCAGGGCGATTTCTCTTTGGCAAGCAGAAAAGCATCACGAACAAGTTTTGCTCCATCTCCAATGAACATCTAAAATCCACAGATTACGATTATTCAAATTCACCAGACGGTAAATTCTCGACAAAAAATCTTGAATGTGCTTACCTGTACAAGCTGAGGGCCTGCTAGCTTTAGAAAAGTAGCATTTGTTTGGGCAGCACATGCACGGGCCATCAAAGTTTTTCCCGTCCCAGGAGGCCCATATAAAAGGACTCCTTTTGGCGGACGAACTCCTAGTTTCTGAAATCTCTCTTTGTGTGTCATAGGCAATACAATTGCCTCAACCAGTTCTTGAATCTGCAGCGATCATAAAGTATTCCGATTAAGGAATAGAAGTGCTACCAAAGATTCATGAAAAATTTCCCGTAACAATTGGTATCAAAGGGAATTACTTGCCTGTTTCTCCAGGCCTCCAATATCGTTGTAGTCTTCAGTTGGTTTCTCATCAACCTCCATGGCTTTGACACGAGAATCATACTCAGATGGCAGTGTATCCAAGATCAGGTAGCTGTCTTTGTTTACTCCAACCAGATCACCAGGCTTCAATTTGTCAGGATCAACAAGGCCTACCACAGGCAGGAAAATTGTCTGCATTTGACAGAGTATATGGTAAAAATACTATCTATCAAGGAGGGTTGACATTTGACAACTCAAAGTATCATCGATATAAAAAGGTTCACAAACATTATCATCTTCGGATTATTGATATCTGCAAGGCAATTCTATTCGTAAGAGGTAAAGACACACTTATCATTTTATAGTTGCACAGTTTCAGATTTTGTTGCCAATTTCTATTTTGAGGATTGTATGGTTTACGGAGAGAAATCAGATATATGATAATTTTTACTTCTAATATAAATGGGAACAAGACTACCATACAAAGCAAACAAAAATACGAAACATCAACAATTTTTTGACCAGCTTTTCAGAGATAGAGAGCATTCTGAAGTCTGGACCAATGAATGAAAGAGATCAAATGCAACAAATTAGAGCACACTAAGGAAGAGTAAGAGAGGAAAAAGGAAAAAAAAAATGTATGGAGACATGCTATCTAACCTGGCGAGTGGATGTTTTTAGCACTACACATTTACCCTTTCTCTGTGAATCAAGATCAATATTTGCACCATCTTCTTCAGCCTCTTCCTCTGGGTTCATTTCCAAAATCTGACAAAAGTAAAGAATGGGAAAATATGATTCACAAATTCAGGAAAATCACAGCACCAAAACATTCTCAAACTACAGTCCAAATAGACTGACACAAAAGACTAATAATTATCCCTTCTTTCTGCAACTATAAAGTGATTGCTATTACCACCAACGTCCATTTTCTAATATTTTTTTCTCTCTTCTAATCATCAATTCATTTTTTCATAACTAAGTCATCTTTTAATACAAAGTCCGTACCCGTTGAAACTCACATTCCTTCAAAATCTCACGCCTTCACTATGAAATTGCAAGAGAGAAATACATTGTCTTTGCATAATACACCAACTGGATGATGACACCGGATAATGATTTTTCTGGCAATCCAATTAAATATTTGTAACAAAGAAGGAATGAAGGTTTTCCAAAAGAGGGATAGAGTTTATAAGATGAGATGTTGGATCATCAACCAAAAAGAAATCGAAATACGTAGGAGGAAACTATGCTCTCTAACACAAAACCCTTGCCCCCAAAATGTAAAAAAAAAATACAAGGAAAAAAGAACGAGAGAGAAACAATCTCTCATAGCAACCCGTTAAAATATTTAGAACAGCTCTCAGCACCATCTCCACCATGAACCATCCGCAATTCACCTTATCGACACTATGATAGCACGAAGCTTCTAACACCTGTCGTTCACCACTTAGAGTTCCTTTTTACCTCCTGACTAAGTTTTTCAGTCCACCAGTCCATAGTTAATAGCAAATGAGTCAAATCACCAAGAACTGTAAAGAGCTAAAACCCAAGACTTCAGTTTTAAAAACTGTAATGTATTCATTTCATTCTATTTCCTTTTCTCTCAAAAGGCAAAAAAAAAAAAAAAACTTTTGAACACCACCTTGATCAATGGCGCAAAATTATTCCAATTTCTAGAGCTACTACCGAGATGAACAGAAAAAATACCTCTACAATGTTTCCAACCAGATAAGGAAGCTGCTTATTCAGCTTAATTTTTTCTTGATTCTCCTTCGTCTTCTCCCTGAATGAATCTAACTCGAGATTCGTTCTCTGCAACTCTTCCTGCGCAAAAAGAGAAATAATTCAGCACAGTAGACCTCAAAACGTACCACTGAATTCCAAATATCATCCATCGCCATATACTCAAACAAACGTAGCAAAAATGAGCAGAAAATAACCTTGAGGATTCGAACTTCATTATCAAGAAGGCGAGAGGCGCGAATTATATCTTCTGTGGTCATGGAAGAAAGCTGATCGTCCTCGAAGTTGTCTTCAACCATCGGCGTCGCCATTTTCCGACTGTCGCGGAGAGAGAGCGAGAGGGGTATTTTATGCCGTCTGCCCTTGCGGAAAGTTGTTTAATCATATGGGCCCATTTACTCATAGGCTGTTTGTCCAATTTTGTCAATGGGCTTCAAAGAACAAGCCCAGATTTAAACAGGGCCCATTTTTATTTATTGACCAGATAAATAAAATATAATAATATTGGGAGGTGGTGGCCTTAAATTACGACTCGGATAATATTGTTATAGCTTATTGGTCATTGTCAAATCCATGGATTGTGTTTTTCAAGAAACTTATACTTCAGTGGGCCACCTCACGATTTCCTTATTACTATATTTTATTTTATTTGGAAAAACATTTTGCACATTGAAAAATTTTAACAATTGATATTACAATTAACACATTTTAAATATCAAAATAATTTTTATATCTCGATATACCATTGAGACGGGGTATTTTGTTTTTTGAACATTAATTAAAAAAATGATATCTGGAAGTGTATTTTCTTAACCTCATTGAAGTGTATTTCAAAATACACTTCAAGATGTCATTTTTTAAATAAATAGTTGACCAAAATTATTTTACAAATTTTTCTTCTAATAATATATATCAATTACTTAATTTATTTGGGATCGAAATTAAAACCACTAATCAAATTGTATACGTTATAGTTGACTAGATATTTTACATCTTATAAGGAATCTAGTTTATCATAATGAAATTCTACTAATTTTGACAAACGTAGTACATTTAGACATGTTAATTTGATAATGGTATTTTATTTATATTAAAAAGATAAAGAAAAAATGAAAGAAATACAATATATCCGTATGATTTACGAGATAATTGTTTGTATGTATCGCAGTGAAAAAGAAGTTTTCAATATAAATTAAATTACTCTTGCCCAAGCCGCAGTTCTGCAACCTCTGCGCACCAATGGAGGCATTTCTGAAGCAGTGCGAACAGTCCGGAGATGCTGCGTACGGTGCCCTCCGATCGCTGCTGGAGCGACTCGAGGATCCGATCACTCGCACCGGTGCTCGGATTTTTCTTTCGGATCTCCAGAAACGGTTTGCCTCCAAGGAGGAGTCCGAACGCTGCCTTCAAATCTACCATTTCCAAATCCAAGACATTTATCTCGAGCAATATGAAGGTACACGCATTGTATTGATTCTTGCATGTCTTTGTTTACGTATGTATGATTGTGAATGGAATATGCCTTTATTTTTCTGGTGATTTTGATTTGGTGGGGAATTTGTTCAGTTTGGGTTACTTGTGTTTTTGGTGAATAAGTGTCGTCCATGGAGTTGAATCGTGGATGCATTTTAGTTCCGCAGAATTCGGTTCCATTATGCCTTGATTAATATGTCGACTGTTACACTCTATCCGAGTGTCTCAAATTCTGTTTAATGTGTTACAACGCACGATCTTCGATTCGGACAAAGAAAACCTAACTTTTAGTGAACACGCGTAAGCTGGGTTGCAAGGGCTCATCGGGTCCACGAATAAACATAAAACGATCAAGTCAGTAAACAAAGTTGACATAGAATAGGACAAAAAGAGAGGACGGATTAGTGAAAATTTTGACAAAATATTAAGGTACGAGCCAAGATTATAACTTGGAACATTATGGATTTTTAAACTGAAGTTCTTCAATCTTCTATAATCAATGATGTAGGGGAAACGTGGATTCTGGTGGTTGATCACATTCGTGTGACATCATGTCAAGTCCATCAAAAAGTTCTTGACTGGACCGTCATATACACTATCATTTATTCTTACTTCAAGTGCTTCATTTATCAAATTTGATGTGATAATGGTTTAAAACTAAGCTGTTATACAAACTTTGTCTGCATAACTGCTGAAGTTCATTTTGCACACTCATCCAAAAACGCAGTGGTGGAGGAATGGGTTGCCAGCGAGGACAGCAATCATCCTTAGTTTTTAAATTTTTTAATCGATTTTATTTTTTCTGTATTAACATAAAATAAAATGTAATTGCTCTCCTCCTCAACTGAAAAATCTCATATATATTTTTTTGTTTCACCCTTTACAAAGAATTCCTAGCTCCAAAGATTTTCTCTTATTTATATGTCATCTTTCCATGGTTGCCAATTTCAGACTGCTCCGCAAATATATCCTTGACTTCCTTGGTCTTCATGTTGTGGTCATGCTTCTTTATTTCCACGATCAATGTAATTCATTTTATATGACGGTCGTGGTTTTGAAACAGCTTTTTGTCCAACTTTTGGACTTGCTGCATGTCATCTGTTACAGGATTTCAGAGGAGGAAGAAACTTACCATGATGGTGATACCCAGTATCTTTATCCCAGAGGATTGGTCCTTTACGTTCTTTGAAGGACTTAACAGGCATCCGGACTCTATTTTTAAGGACAAAACTGTAACCGAGCTTGGTTGTGGAAATGGATGGATATCCATAGCTATTGCTGAAAAATGGTCACCCCTGAAGGTAAGGATTCTTTGATGATACACTACCTGTTTTTAGAATACCCCCCCGTCTTTTCATATAATTTTTCTCCAATTATGGCACAATGGTTTTTATCTGATATTTGCCGGAAACTTGATAAATATGGCAAATGAGGTTCCTGAATTGGGTACAATGATGTGGCAGGTATATGGGCTTGATATTAATCCAAGAGCAGTTAAAATCTCTTGGATAAATCTATATTTGAATTCTTTGGACGAGAATGGCCAACCTATTTATGATGGGGAGGAAAAAACTTTACTTGATCGGGTGGAGTTTCATGAATCTGATTTGCTATCCTACTGTAGAGATAATCATTTAGAACTTGACCGAATTGTTGGATGCATACCACAGGTATTTGATTTAGTGAACTCTTGCCGCATATTTTTGCCGCTGAACCATTTTCATAAGGTCATATAAGACTATTTGAAAAGTTCATAGACTGATAAAAATGGCCATGGATGGACTCTTCACACGTTTCCTAATATTTAGCATTTGGAATTTATGCAGATTCTAAACCCCAATCCAGATGCAATGTCCAAAATGATTACAGAAAATGCAAGTGAAGAATTCTTGCATTCTCTTAGCAATTACTGCGCCCTCCAGGTTGTCTTATGCTTCAACTTACTATTCTTATCCAGTGTTGTGGGTTTTAGACTCCTAACTAGAATCTAAATGCTCCATGCTGTTGTATAAACTTACCTTTAGATTATTAATATGATTATTTTTGGAAATGAATTGGAATGGTGAATGCAGTCCGATAATTTCTCAGACTAAGCATTATTTTTTAAATCTTATCTGCATTTTATATTCAATTAAAGCTGCTGGTTTTTTTCCTTTCAATTAACCTGAAAAAAATTTTCCCTTTTGGATCTAGTCCTATTGTATGAAAACTACAATCATCTATGGAGCAAACTAATTACATGATGTGGATGGTTTGATTTGATTTTTGTAATATAATAACCTGTTCATCAACTGCTTCAAAATATTGTTTTATACTCACCTGCTCTGTGTGCAACTGTGGAGCAAAAGAACTGCTGTACTTGTTTGATGAGTCATGGTTTGTCCTGTTTAGGGCTTTGTGGAGGACCAATTTGGTTTGGGGCTCATTGCTAGGGCAGTTGAGGAAGGGATCTCTGTCATAAAATCTCAGGGGATTATGATCTTTAATATGGGTGGCCGCCCAGGACAAGCTGTATGCAAACGCCTATTTGAGAGACGCGGTCTACGAGTTAACAAGCTTTGGCAAACCAAAGTTCTTCAGGTGCTACAAAAACATTAAACCATCATTTATATCCATGAAAATGTACATTTTAATTGAATCTGTTTTCGCAGGCTGCTGACACAGATATTTTGGCATTAGTCGAAATTGAAAAGAATAGTCCACATCGTTTTGAGTTTTTCATGGGACTCGTGGGAGACCAGCCAATTTGCGCTAGATCAGCATGGGCATATGCAAAATCTGGTGGTCGCATTTCTCATGCTTTATCAGTATATAGTTGCCAACTTCGTCAGCCTACTCAGGTATGGAGTTATCTTCATGTCTATGTGTAATGATAGACCTAGGATGTCATCGAATGATTACAATTTTTGTGACAAAAAAGTAAAAGATACTGATAAACTGCTCTGACAGGTTAAAACAATATTCGAGTTTCTCAGAAATGGTTTCAAGGATATAAGCAGCTCTTTAGATTTGTCCTTTGAAGATGATTTTGTCGCAGATGAGAAGATTCCATTCCTATCTTATCTCGCGAGTGTTTTAAAAGAGGTTTCTTTTTTCCCTTATGAACCACCAGCTGGAAGCAGAAGATTTCGTAGTCTCATTGCTGGTTTTATGAGAACATACCATCATATCCCCCTTACTGCAGACGTAAGGAAGACTGTCACTCTCAACTTTTTTAGATACTACTCTTCCTCTTTCAATACAATTTGCGTAACCAGAGCAAGAATTTTATGGTGTTTTCTTTATATGTGTCTGTTATGTGTTTCAAGATGTAGCCATCTTTTCTTGTGCATGCAAATGTGGGCACGTGTAAATTTGTTACCTAAGAAATATATTGTAACTTTCTTGCTAGCAGTTGGCATAAATAAAATGCTATTCTTCACTGCTAAACGTGGGTACAGAATTTACTTAGATTTATGGAACATTATTTATCTCTTAACTTTGACATATTTTCAAATGCATTAAATTTTTAAAGTTGCATACACAATTTATATAGCAAATCATCAGACTTGTGCCATTCACCTTGTTTCTTTAGATACCGGTATGTTCGTTGTCTAAGCTTTTTCCTGGTGATCTTCAGTAATAGAGTGAGTGAAAATGCTGACCTTCTGACAACTTTGTTTGGCATGAGAAACATCATCAGTTTTCTTAGAAATCTGGTACTTTGTGGGTTTTTGCAGCATCGAAAAGGACTGACTTCCATTGCCTGCAGCTCTTTATCCATGGGGTGGTGGTGCAATATGCAATGAGTGGTTCAGTAAACCAAATATGAGCTATAAAAGAATGAACTAGATCTTTTTTTTTGGGTGTGAGGGAAGGGTTGTGGTTATAACAAGGAGGACACATGCATATTTTCCTAAAGATAATATAAATGATCCTGAACTGCATCATTGAGCCTGACCTCCAGAAAATCAGATGTACACTCCAAAATTCCACAACTGCAGCCCAAAGAAATATCCTACGAAGATTGACAGGCCACGAAAATGTCCATCAATAAAAACATAGCTCCGGGGCCAAAGGGGTTGGAGTTTGGGGCATGGTATATTTGGGTTGAGAGAAATGATGCTAACTCTAGCCTACTGTTCCCCTTCCCCCAACCACGGGCAGGCTAAAATAGAATGACAAAAGTAAAAAACCAGAAATAATCTTTAGCATCCCACAAGTGGGGCCAATTGTCCATCGATCAAGTTTCAAGAGGGGACCCTAGACAAAGTCCAGAGCATCCACCTGGCTCAGTGTTGGTCTACATAAATTCCAAAATTTGAAATCTACCCACTGAGGGATGGAACAACAGAAAGCAAACAGGTTTGGTGTAATTAGCAGAAAGGAAGCAAACAGAATGTGTACCACCCTAAAAAAATTATTTGTAAATAGTACAGTTGATTGGGAGTACCTGGGGCAATGTGGGAGGATTGAAGTGCTGAGTATTGTTTTCCTGACTAATGCAATTTTGATGCAAATTTTCACAATAACAGAAAATATTTGTGTTCAATTACGAGGACCAAGTAATCTTAATTCTTAAGTTGTTTTTAGGATTTTACATAGTTCATAAAGCTGATGCTTACTTTACCTTATCTTCAGAAATATAAAATAGGCAGATGTATCTAATCTGTCACTCTTTATTTTTTGTTATGATTATGATCTAGAACATCGTCGTGTTTCCTTCGAGGACAGTGGCAATTGAAAGTGCCTTGCGTTTCTTATCACCCCACCTTGCCATTGTTGATGAACAATTGTCCCGACATTTACCCAGGCCATGGTTAACATCCTTGAATATTGAGGTAAGATGATGCCAGAAAAAGTTGTATATCCTTTGTATTAGCTTTTGCATGGCACTAGTTGCCATAGCTGCTGATTTTAGGCTGCATTAAAACATGACATCTAAGAGAGCCCAAAGATTGAGACTATATGGACAAGTTTTGCCATGCTTTGAGCTATTGTATGGTAACAATTAACATCTAAGAGAATCTGGCTGAAAAGTATAAGTAGTCTTTTATAAAATTAAGAAATTGCATGACCTTTATCTCTTATGAGCAGTGGTCATGAATTGCAATTCACAGTCACGGGCAACTAAGGATTGCTATTTCCTGGAGTTGGAAGATATTACTTCCATTTCTGTCTAAATTGTGGACATTGGTCATTGGATTATAAATCAATGCGTATTATATGTACTAGAGTCCCTAATTGAACTCATAACCTTGAAATAAACTAACTTGTAGGGCAAATGACACCACAGCTCTGAGATTTACCCATAATGCTGTCAGTGAGGTTCATTATCATTCATATTTGACATTACATATTCCAGAGGCTTTCGTAAAACTTTTCAATTTTTTCATTTATTCTTGGTGATGCTAGTGCAAGTTTTTCTTTCACTACTTTGGGATTTCTCTGTAGAATGCAGAATCTGGAAGAAAATTAGAGGAAGTAACAGTCATTGAAGCACCACGCCAATCAGATTTAATGGTAGAGCTGATAAAAAAATTAAAGCCCGAGGTGGTTGTCACAGGGATGGCTAAATTTGAGTCAGTTACTGGTTCTGCGTTCGAGCATCTTTTAGATACTACTAGAGAAATTGGATGTCGTTTGTTTTTAGATATATCTGACCATTTTGAGCTATCTAGCCTCCCGAGTTCCAATGGAGTTCTTAAATATCTTGCCGGAACTCCACTACCTTCACATGCGGCAATAATTTGTGGCTTGCTGAAAAATCAGGTATACCCAAGTAATGAGGACTTACTCAAGTTTCTCAACGATGGTTTGAGCAAAAGCTGTTTAAAAAGCTTGCTTGATTTTAACTTTTATCCTCTAATTGCAATAGTTCTATTTCGTCTTTTTTTGTGTCCAGGTTTATTCAGATCTCGAGGTGGCATTTGTCATATCGGAGGAGGAAACTATTTTTAAAACACTATGCAAGACCGTGGAACTTTTACAGGGGAATACTGCAATAATTAGTCAGTACTACTATGGTTGTCTATTCCATGAACTTCTAACTTTTCAGCTTGCTGATAGACACCCACCTGCACAGGTTAGTCTATGTTGAAGTTAGTCATAATGTATGTAAATATGTTCGTCTTCCCTGATCTACTTTTAATTGGGTGGTTGAGTGGGATAGAAAATTGATGGAGTCGATAGGCTCTTGCATTTAGTAACTGTTAAAAGTTAAAACCACTTCAGCAACTGGTTATTTATTTGTTTAAAAATGTAAAAATAATACAACCTTTAATGGAAATTTAACTTAATAATTCACATCTAATTTTCGTAGTATACATGCACCGACTCTCCTTTTAATATTCTTATATCTTCGAATAGGATCTTCGAAGATTCCCTAGTCATGGTCCATTAATTAGGTAATCATATCTTGAGATGCTAGGATTCTGTAGATTTCTGAGTTGAATAATGGTGATCTTTGATCATACCCCGAGGCCTGAATCATGGCAGGTATGCAACCTGTGATGCATGTAAATTTGCCTGGTTAAACCGCACCCGAATTTCTGATAGACTAATGGGCCCTAAGAATTTTTTTAATAAAGCTAATCAGCAGTTCTTTTTACTGTTGACCAAACACAGTAAATGCTGGTAAAGTAAGTCGCTGTCTCCACTTGGAATGGATCTATTTTCACCTATTCTTTGTAGACTTCTTTAGATGGTTTCACAATATGCGTGATTCTTTCTCCAATTCTCAGAGAAATGGCGAGTTGTCAAAAGCTTCTAAGGTCAATGGCTTGTCCAGTTCCACTATTTCAGTACTTGATCATGCAGAGTTGGCAATAAGTGAATCTGATGAATCTCCCCTGGTTCATATGGACGTTGATAAAATATTTTTGCCCATGATAACACCAGTTAAAGCTGCCATCTTTGAGAGTTTCGCAAGACAGAATATAACAGAATCTGAAAGTGACGTTACTTGTGGCATTAAACAATTGATTTGCAGCAGTTACGGATTTTCATCTGATAACCACACAGAATTCATTTATGCAGACAGTCCCGTGGCACTTTTTGTTAGGTTGGTGCTCTGTTGTGTTCAAGAAGGTGGAACACTGTGCTTTCCAACTGGATCCAATGGGAATTACGTGTCTGCTGCAAAATTTTTGAAGGCAAACATTGTAAACATTCCTACAAATCCCAATTATGGGTTCAAATTGACAGAGACAATACTCACAGACAGGCTTAAGACTGTTAAGAAACCATGGATATATATTTCTGGTCCAACTGTTAACCCTACTGGCTTGCTATATGGTAACGAAGAGATGCAAAAACTATTAATCATCTGTGCTAACTTTGGAGCAAGGGTCATTCTAGATACATCGTTTTCAGGCGTGGAATTCAATTTTAATGATTTTGATGCCTGGAATCTGGGAGCTACCATGGAGAGACTTTCATCAACTAATCAAACATTCAGTGTGTGTCTACTTGGGGGATTATCTTATATGATGCTTACAAGTGGACTTGAATTTGGATTTCTTATTTTAAACCAGATGTCGCTCAAGGATACATTCCATGGTTTTGCTGGATTAAGCAAACCGCACAGCACTATCAGATACACGGTCAAAAAATTGCTTGATCTGATAGAAAAGAAGTCGGTAGATCTACTCAATGCTATTGCAGAGCAGAAACAACTTTTGGCAAGTCGGTATAAACACTTCAAGCAGGTATTTGTGCCTTTATGAACTAAATTAATTCATGATGAAAACTATTTGGTTCCATAAAGGATTCCTCAACATTCCTACTATACCTTTGAATCCATAATCATCTTTTCCTACATAGCATACACTAATTGTGCACTAATAAACACTAGATGAATATGTCTATTATCTTGTCATTAGGTTTGACTTAGTTCTAGTTGCTCTATAGTGGAATTCTCTAACCAACATTCCCTCACATATAATGATGCATAGAAATAACTTCCACATATCTACAAGAGTTAATCATTAGAAAACAAAATCCTAGTTATATGTATTCAAGACCAATTGATGGGATTCAGGAGCTCTTGTTGATATGTCATACTAAAATACGACTAGTTTGAAAATTTTCAATTATTATGAAGCTGGCCGACAACATTAACCAGCGTCGTATCTCCTGCCTATTATATATCCCGATCCTGTCCCTGTATTCTACTTGTTGCTAAACCCTTTGTACATAGGACTTCCGTTCACAGTTTCGGGGACCTTACCAGTCAGATTGTTGACCATTTACCCTCCTCTACTTCGAATTGAATCTTTCGTACATATGTTATATACGATCTATATGTAACAGACTCTTGAAAGTTGCGGTTGGGAAGTGGTTGAAGCTCAAGCAGGTGCCTCTATTGTAGCAAAGCCATCTTTTTATCTTGGCAAGACCATCAAAATGCCCAAAGATTCCTCTGGTATTCAGGAAATTAAGCTTGATGACTCAAATATTAGGGAAGCCATGATCAAGATCACCGGTCTGTGCATCAACAGTGCTGCTTGGACAGGTATTCCTGGTTACTGTCGCTTCACTATCGGTCTGGAAGATGGTGATTTCAAGCGTGCATTGGATTGCATTGCAAAGTTCAAAAGCTTGGTTGATAACTAAAACATCGTTTTACTGTTCTTTCAACACGAGCTATTGTTATTTTTCACGACTCAAGTGTTGTGAAGTGAAGCCGTTGTTCCTGTTGAGTTGAATTCAGTTAAACAAAGTTAAGCCATTGTTGCGCAACTAAATTAATATACTTGCGTTCCATTTCCTTTTCTCGTGTATATGTGTGTGTATAGATTGTAACAAAGGAACTCGTAGTTGCTACGCGTAAGTACGCACTGAATCCTCGTGCCGAATGCAATAGACAGGAATAAAACGTAATTTGGAACCAAATATCACCATTGTTGCTATTTTTAGTGAGCTAATAAAAGCTTCATTTCATAATCACTGTAGTTTACAAGATTCATATGTTGGCTTCATAGCGATAAGTTTCAACGTAAAGATCCATGCCGTTCTTGATTCAGGTTATGTCCCATAACGAATTGAGGATGAAAACTGAGCGAAGGCAAAAAAGAATTGCAATGTGAATAATAATCCTTTAAAAACATATGATAGAAATGTTTCTACTTGTTTGTTTGTTTTTTTCCCCAAAACAATTTAATTAAAGAGCAAGAACAGATCTCATAGAAAAGGTGTTCTTTGCTACTATGTACAAGTAAATTGTTCTTGATATTTTAAACAAAATTTACGAAGAAAACTTTAATTAAACAATGAAACTAATTCATATTTTTTTGTATGGACTATGTCGCATGAAGGATCATATTGATGAACAAAAAAAAAAATAGTATAATTTTGGTGCCTGTGCTAACTACTTGATATATTAAGATATCACATATGAACCCCATCTGAGGAGTTTCAAGAGCAAAACGAGCACATATTGATGGTTAACCTAGTGACTGCCGCACACAAACTTGCATGTATATATATAACCGGATAAAACACTGTTCTTAATTTGGTTATGAATTGAAACTTCTGCTAATTGAAAGGTAACAAACATGTCTGAGGATTACTTTATTTAAACATTCGGAAAATAAAACAGGCAAACACGATGACACCTCATTCTTTCAGCGCCACATACAGGTTCATCTGCTGATCAATAAGTAACAATAATCAATTTTCGTGAAAAAAAATCAAACATAAGAATTAATCTTGAGAACTTAAAACCAAATGCATAGTATGGGAAGAAAAAAGCAAAAATTGGAATTAAATGCTGCAGAGTATTCTCATAGCAAAAGGCCATCAAGTTAACCATTTGGACTTAGGTTTCGAGGGACCAATTTCCTAGTAACACTAAAGTAGAAGTATGTGCCACCTGCATCCCTTAATTAGAAAGCCAGGTAGTTACAAGGTGAAAGGAATTAAATGAATACTCTAAAAAGTCTGGACGCGCAACTTCAATTGCTATTTGTGAGCAGATTTTCTCTCTTCACCTAAATAATGCAATGATTCTCATTGACTTCACCATTAGAACACAAATTATTTACCTCGATCAATTTACGACATAGGAATATTGTGAACCTGCTTAAAGAAGAAACCTTGAGCAAGTCCAGAGGCAAGGAATCTCTCCCAAATGCATATCTGGGTGGTTACCATCTGGAGATACTACACCCAAATATACCGGCAATATTTTGAATGTTTTCACTCTTCAATAACACTAAACATACATAACAAATCCAATGCAATCCCCCAATGATATGTTTTTAACTCATTTTTAGATCTCCTGATATATTTAATATTTATTCAACTATTCATTGTTCCCCAAAATTCGATGTCATTGTATTAGATTTAGACTCAACACACAATTTTATATAAATATAAGGTGCCTCATACAACGTTAACACAAGTCAATCAATCCAGTAAATTTCTACATGACAGGTAAAACCGTACCTTCAGAAAATGAAACCAAACATACATCTATCCTCCGATGCAAGCACACAAAAAAACAATACCAAATATTACTATATCTCTGTGGCATGTCTATGAGACTTCACAACATATCAACCCATATGACTACATGAAAACAAAAGTATTTACTCGATTTCGATAATAATTCAAATGCTATTTTGATTAATTTGGAGAAACTAATAGAATATCAAACATTTGTTTCTGCTCACAATAACTCTCACAAACTGATCCTTCAAGGCAAGCATATGTATTTTTTAAAGTTCCAAAACGTTGTCTTCAATATTGGGGTACCAAATACAATTGACCAAACATGTAACTGAATTTTATTTCCAGTAGTACAGAAAAGATGGAGCTTAAGGTGAATTGGACAATATCATGATCATGTTAAATAAAGCCACCAATTAGATGGACCAAATTTATCCGATTAGACACCAAACAGTAAAGATACAACTGATTTAGTTTAAAAAAATGCTATCCTAGACTGAGAACATTCAGTTCTGAGCCTTACCTTATATAATGAAGTCGCCGATTCGATAAAATTCAGTGAGAAGAAGAAGATGTGGTATGAGAATGAGATTTGGGAGCGTAGATCTTGTTATATGCGGTTTCTCCGACGAGGTATATACCGAAGGCGACAAGCGCGATTCCAAGGCCGGGTGTTGCGTGACGCCATTGATTCGACAACATCGGGTGCTTCCGCCACTCGTCGCGCCGCCTGAAGAACTCTCCGGTGGATCCCAGCGGCTTCGCCATCGACAATGCTTCTTCTCCCTGTGGTTGTTTTTCACCCCCTTTTTCCAACGATGATCAGAAATAAAGCTCGGGTAAAGCTTGGTGGTGGGCCGGCGGCTCTTGATGATGGGCTGTAATTGGGCTTTGTGTGGACCTCGGCCCACTTGGGATTTTGTCTAACATTTACTTGTTCAAATTGTTTTCCAGAGGTCTCTGTCGAACCACAATTCCATTCAAGGACGCCTATAAAAATTTAGAATCTGATTAAAACGTTTTTGTATGTGAAAATATGCTTTCTGTAAAAACAAAAAGGCAAATCGAAAATTTATTAATTGAATAAAATGAAATAAATTAAAATAAAACAAACACGTTTTCAATGTAAATTTGTTACATAAAATATCTGTTTTATCTCATTAATTATTTGTTTATCGGCACTCTACTGATACTAGTAATATTTAGGATACATACATTCATCGTACGAATTAAAATTTTAATATAATGGAAACTTAATTTTATGGACAATGTATGTTATAAAAATTCATGTATATTCTAAATTGTAATTATAAATATTGGATTAGTTTTTGCCCAATTATTTTTTCTAAATTTTTATTTTTCTTTCTCATAAAATATGAAGGTATTATAGGGGAAAATTCGACGTGCTTTAAATAATAAATACCAAAGATAATTACGATACAGAATCTTTGATATAAAAATATTACGTATATATCAATTAAAAAAGAGAAAAGATTCTTGAAGCCTGAAGATATATTGATTCGCTATACATGCTAGTGTCATTCTCCACGAGTTGCCATTTTTACACTGTTAAAATAATTATTTAAATATGATAATTTTGTTGTTTTCAAACTATTGATTTTGTTTTTTATATTATTCTATTACGATTAACATACTTATATAATTTTTTAAAAAATTATGTAAAGATAAATAAATATTTTTAATAACTCAAAATATTTTAGTAAGTCGCTAAGATATGTCAGTAATAGCTAAGTTAAACTTTTNATATATATCATCAACGCCAAAAGTGGACACAAAGCAATACACAATATATATGAACAAAATCAAACTAATCTTCGTGTGAAAGAAATTACAATGGTTACAAACATGACTTAGAAGTTGGCTCAAAGTGAAGTAGGGTATGCATTTTCAGACAATTTGTTCCTTAAATCCTTGAGAGCATCAACTACTTCCGAATCAAGATTGTGCTTCAGCAGTTTACCTTCCATGGAAGTTGATCTGCACAAATATAGAAAAAAAGAAGAGTAAATGAATACGTTAGTATGGATACAAGATCTTATCAAAGAAAGAAACAACTCTTATCAAGCCGTTGAACAAAATAACGCCCTGTTGAAGATTACATAAACAAAAAATAGTAGCCTTCTATATCCATGTATATTCTAGGCAAGAGTCGCCCTCTGAAGGTTCTTTCCAGAGCTCTGTCGATATATTATACACCGGCTCAGTAAAGCATGCCATATAGGGCTCCTGATCTATTGACCATAGCTCTCATAGACACATAAGTTGGATACAACTCGGGATATCATATGTTAAGTTTATCATTGACAAACTAACATAACCTCTTTCAACCGCAAGGCAACATTAATTATATGTCAACCATATTAATTGACTTTTCATGGTTCATCATGATCGTTTTCTGAAAGAGGAGGTTTAGCCTTAGACCCCTCTTCATTTTGTTTCGTCATTTATTATATTTATTGTTAGTTTCCAGAATCCCAGCCTAAGGTGTCTCTTTTATGTGAATAATATACACATAAATCTAAGCAGTAAGGATGATACTACCAAGCCGGTTCACGTATTCTTCCTTAAAGTGGCATATTTCTGTCAGTGTCTCGGTAGTTTTGCACCCAACAAAAGAAACAAGAAAATAACAGGCGAAGCTTTGTTACACACCGATGTTCTCGAAGCATCTGCTCAACCTCCTTTTGTGAAGCTTTAATCTGCACAACACGTAGAGCATCAAAAGAATGCAAAACATTTGCATCTCCTTGGCAACTTTAATGTTTGTGGTAGGATTTCAATCCTTGAGTATCAGAATGACCAGTTTGGGAATCCTGAGATTTTATCAATGTGAAAATCTATTGAATAACCTTAATATACCAAACCAAACCAAGAATATCAGAGGTTGAAAAGACAACAGACATCTTAGGCCATAAGAACTAGAACATTGTGAAATAGCAAGAAGTATAAGATTTCAGCTAATAGCATTTACCTCCGTAACCAGCGCCTTAGAACTCCAAACAAAAGCTCCCTGAAGAAAATCATCATGGCAAGAGTGTATCAGATTCGTGGTGAAAAATGTTTGTAGAGATTTTATAAAAATAGTTCACAATTTAAACTCAGGTGAATCTACTACAAAGGACTAAAGATCGGATACCTTTTTCTACATCCATGTTAGGCAAACACTAGGGTATACTCTACAGAGAATTAAGCAAACACCAGCAGATTACATCAGTGGCAATAGAGAAGACAAGGAATGGGTGGATCGTTAACTGACGAATTGTTGGTAATTTTACGTCAATTTCTGATAACCAACAAGGATTGATATTGAATATGCAGAAATATTGAGAATTGTTACAGAGACAGTCAGGTTAATAATAAACTCAGAAAAAATAAGAGCATAGTTAAGAGACAAAAATGACGGAAGATTTTAGCAGGAAAACAACGGCCATGTTTGGTTTCCATTCCTGGAAACCGTTCTCTTTTCACTTGAATGAATCCAAACTTTAATATCCCATTTTCAATCTCTTTCAGCAAAATATATTTTCACGAGATTTTCAAATCTGTTGACACAATCATGACCTCTTATTCAACTCTATATTACTTTTTTAAAAAATTCTCTATGATTATATTTTACGACTTCAGAATAAAATTATCTTCTGATGCAACACACCACTGAACAATTTTTTACACAATTAGATAAAAGACATTTGTAATAAAAAATTCTCTTCCTCTAAAACACAAATCTTATTCCCACAAAATATTTTCTAACCTGTTTCTCCAAATTTCTTTCCCCATAACACAAAAAATGAATCCATACAGGGCCAAAACTTTCAAAGAACCAATACATAATTTTTATATCAGTATACCGATAACAAGCTTTACTTCCCGAAAATAATACAGCAAATTTCAACGAGACATTTACACTTCATACTGCCAAATACAGCAATTACTTCAATTATAACACAATATTCCACAAAGTAAGTAATGTGGAAGTCCTCCATAAGAGACAGATGCTAGATCCCAACCGTGAAGGTAAATGATTTTTTTAAAAAAGAAGCTTTAAGTTATGAACATAATAAAATTCATCGCACGAGTTTAACAATGTTAAAGAGATCACACACCGCTCCATGAGCTGCATGCTGCTGACAACGATCAGATGTCACAACCCAAACTTTTGGACAGCCATCCTCCCTCAATGCTACAACCTAATCATAAGAAACAAAAGCAAGCCATCGGGCGAGTCGAAGTAAACACTGAAATATTATAACAGAAAATAAATAACTACTATTTCAGGAAAGGAAGTCAAGTTCTTGAATATATGGAAAAAATTGCCTTAGTCTATTAATCGTTAAAGTAGCAGACAGAGACATGCGATAAGTGTGCCAACAGAATTATAAAATTCTACACAAACAAATATTTCACCACATAAAATGTTTCTAATTAATAATGTTTAATATGGTCCCCACTGATAAATTCACAGTATCAGTAACTGGAAAGGAAAGAAGAGGTATATCATAAATTCATTGTTTTCTATGACAAAAGTATGTTTTAATATGGGTTATGAATATACATAGGTTTTTTTTTGTTCTCTCACCTCTTTCTCAATCCATGAATCAGCACATGTTTCAGCCGAGAATACCAAGTCAATCCTGAAAAGAATATTAAACTACCTATAATATTTATGATATTCAAGCAGATAAATCATTCAGCAAGAAACAAAGTAGAACTGACGAAAGAAATCACAAGCGAAAAATGAAGAGGCACAATAAATCAAAGACAATAGGTTTTTCATGCTCATGAATAAATAAAGATTGATCAGAACTTTAAAATAGTTTTAGCCCTAGGTGAGTCACCTATTCACCGAGAGCTGAATTTATAAAATAAAAGTCCTATACAACGAACCAGGTGTTTGATCTTTGATAAACTAATCCTTTAATAACGGAGGATGCAATATACGAACACAAACTGTAATTAGGGATCTTACTAGTGCATAGGAAAAAAATTGCACAAAATTATATATAAACATACAAGCACATCTAATTCATACATGCATTTATTTTCTTTCAATATAACCAAAGATTCAATTATTGCAACCAGCTGGTGCAGTAACATAAGACGAAATGAATTTCAACAGCAGTAAAACAAGGGTTTTCTTATTTTAATAGATTAGCCATAAAAATTCCAAGGAAATTAGGCCGTAAAATCTTAGTTCACAAAAGAATACCCAGCGAAAGTTTCTTTGTGTGTTGGTAGGCCAGACATCATGGCATCAAATACAACCACCACTTTCACCTCTGTAGACATTTCAAAATAGCCTATAAGATAGTACCCATGCAAGCAAACAAGAACACATGGAGTAGAATATTTTTCTAATAACTCCAAATTATTAAAATATAAATAAAAGAATTACGTTAGAATCTAGATGTAAACAAACATTTATGCGGCAGATCATTTTTCTCCTTCCCATAGAATATGTATCGAGTTTTTACCATATGATACTGTAAATTTCTAATCAATGATTCTATCACCTAGAGTGGAACAAATTTCAATTCATTGACTAGTGGACTCAATTTAATCCATTTTCCTATAAAATTGATTATGGCAACATATGAAGAAGTGCTATTGCATTATTGGCTAGCAAATAATCTGCATAGGAATACAACTCACTGCCACACCACACTCTGTCCCGAGTAAATATTTTGAGAAGCAATATTGCATATTCTGATAGAAAATCGAAAGCATATTTTTATCAGTCTCAACAATTTATCACTTGTAAGATTACCGAACTTCGTTTTTTTGGGAATGAATCAATTATCAATGATCTTCGCATGCTGCCTGTAGAAGAGACAATACATAATAATTCTCATAAAAGATGAGCTCATAATAGATTGGGAGCAACGGAAGGGCAATGCTAAGCTCCAAAAGGAAAAAATGAAATTCCAAGTTATAGACTACATGCTTGAATACTTAATAAAATTTAGACAAAGCTATAAGCCATAATTTAAAAGAACAATACTTCTAAGATATTGATAACATATAGCTACAACGAATAAAAAAAATTCAAATCACAAACCTCTTAGCATACTAAATGTTACCAGTTCATCAACAAGCTTTTGGCGAGCAATATCAAGTCTTCCATTCGTGAAATGCTTCTTCAACTTGGACCAATAGCCACAAACATTATAACCATCAACGAGTAAGACAGGAAATGCTGCGTCTAAACCCTGGTTTGTACTGTTACAAGATTAAGCTAATTATTAAACCATAGATGTTCTACATTGGACAAATTGGAAAACTACCAAACAGTAAAAGCATTACTGGTAGAGGGATAAAGTTGGATCTCGATAAATTTCCATGTCATCTGGCATTTCTTCCTTTTCCAATCTCTTTCTGCGGTAACTAGTAGCAGGCTTGGGCGTGTCAGATTTTCTCTTTTGAAACTCCTATTGTTTCTCAATTCAAAGCATTTGATTAATAAGAGAGAAGAAATTTTAGATATGGAAATTTGAAACAATTTAGGTATGAATATTATGTAACCTTCCATAATCTTAGGAACTGCAAATTCTGCTTCACATTTGTCGTAATTCGTGGAGGGGTCGGATCAGAACTCTGCTAGAAAAATCCCATTTCTTGTTAAAAACCAGGCGATAGAATCACTTGTCCTAACACAAAAAATTACTGCAGGAAAGCTTTTCCATTCTTCAGAATAGTGTTGAGAGTGGTCAGTGGTTCAAATACTTCCAAAATACGGATAAGATAAGTTATTCTTGAATTAAGGTGTCTAACTCCTTCATATAAACCAGCGCTTCTCAAAACTATCTGTGCAGACAGAATGTAGAAGCTGCCTTTCAAGTGAGTTTTCTAGCCAAGTGTAAGTCATGCCATAGTAAATTACATGAATCTTGTACAAGTCATTTTTAATCAGGGGTCTCAGTCATCCATTAATCTTCAATATATAGTAGTCTTTATGGCACTGGCTACACTTACAAGGTCGAATGCGAAGGCCCAAGTGGGTACCCGTACACACTATCAACTTGTGTGTCATCAAGAAGTTCTCGCATTCCCAAACAAACCAAGCTCAATTTTTCAGAATGTCATTCCAACACATGCCATTCCTCACGACTATATCAAACAACTAAAAATTTGATTTCCCCATTTCAAAGGAAAAATGCTGTCAAGCAACTGCCTTTACAGAATTTACCTTCTGCAGCAACTTTTCAGTGTTTCTTGGTTATGCTTCATGCCCTAATTTAAAACACACATCCAAGCCAATACCAAAACAGGAACAGATATTAAGACAAACCCATAAACAAGAGATAAGAGAGTTACCCTTGGAGGAGGTGTTTGGGATCCTTTACTCTTTTTGGCCAAAATCTTGCAAGAACAATTGTACTCACGACATGTCAATCTCAGGAACGACTGTGACGATGATGAAGTTGTCGATATGGCTTTCATGAGTAGGCAACTACACTTGGACGCTTCTTGTTCTTGAATACCATGTACGATTATCATGCATCTTGTTCTTTCATTTTCTCAAAATTCTCGGTTGGTCCACCAAGTTTACTACATTTCAACGATTCTCGAACCCTTCATTTAAAAAATTGTCCTGCCGTTTCTTATTCTATAAAAAGTTTTCCCGAGGTTTTTGCTCGATATAGTAATGAACTCGTGGCACAGTGTAAAACATCCGCCAAGGTCAAGCTCAGACCATTTATACGCCACAAATTTCCCATATAGGATGATAAACGACAAAAGTGAACCCGAAATCACTTGACCATACCACTACATAAAAAATAATCACATCACCTTTTATTTTTTTGTTAAAAAAATAGTTTTCAAAGTATTTTATTTCATATTCAGTGTATCAATTTTTAAAATAATATTAATTATTATTTTGTGTAATTCACACGTAAAGAAAGCTTCTTTATTTTGACCAGTTCGGCATTTTTTTTCCAAGGTAAAGAACTACTTGTAATGGATTGGGTTTTAATAAATTAGTTAGAGTTAATTTGGTCTAATTTTCTTTTCTTTTTTTTTTTTTTGAGGGATTTTTTGGTCTCATATTGGGTGCATTTGCTACGATGAATTATACGTTTTGGTAGAAAAGTCGGTGTAGCCCATTAATTTTTTATTATTTCTTAAATTAAATTAAAATTAAAATTAATGAACAAACTGCAAAGGTTTTATTTTATAAATTATATAAAAAAAAAATATAAAAAAATTACAGAGAAAGTATTATAAAATCAATTAGGTGTTCTTTCACAAAGGTACAGTGGTAGTTATTTAAAGATTGAATTCTAAGAGAGATTGCGGCATTCCAACTGCATCAGTTCTTCATCAGCCACTGTTAAATCTAAGACAAACTGTGAGCAGGTGGAATGGTATTTGATGACAATCTTCGTGTTCATGCTCTTAGTTTCGAAAAACGATTTCTTTTGAACCACAGAGCACTGGAACATGTCAACCCCCACTATAAGTAAACAGACTCTCATTGCTGCTATAAGGATGTTCAGAACCTTTTCTTGCTCCTTCATAGCTTGCTTATGTCGATGCAGATTCGGTATTAGGATTCATACCAGCCAATTCCATTATATTCTCTATCTCTTTCACTACCCACTCATCACTGGTCGGTTAGCACCTGATTCTTGAACACAACTTAGTGCCAAATCAATAAACTTTTCTACGCTTCTTGGTGACGTAGACGAAGCAACTATTGGGTCAAGAATTGGCTCGAGGTTGTATAAATCCTTGGTTATTTCCATTGCTTGCCTAATGATTCCAACAATATGTTTCCCTTTCTCAATCGGATTTCTTGCAGTTGCGAGTTCCAGTAGGAATATGCCAAAGCTATAGGTCACACGTTTCGGTTAATTTCCTCTGTGTATTTGGATTCAAAGGCAGGGAAGAAGTACAAATGCAGGGTTGAAAGGTTCTTGAGTTCTTTTGGCTGAGGTTTGAGTCTTTGTAATGTTATTCCATTTCTATTGTCTGCCTATATTTCAAACTGTTTTAATTTGTATTAAAATATAAAATATCTTAATTATAAGACAAAATATTGTGATACTAGACAAACTGCTCACATTGTCGCATCGGAAANATATTTTTTTTTTTTTTTTTTTTTTGCATTCATTTCCCTTACATTTTATATTTGATACTTACCTCCATCACCATGTGCAAAAATTAGGACATACCAGTTGAGCTAAGTGTCAAATATATGAAGTATGGAGTATGTGAATGAAAAAAGAACTCACCTGAAATATGTAATCTGAATTAAAATTTATGAGGAAAAGAAAAAAACACCGATGTATGAAATATGAGGAAACTTACATTTTTTGTTAAAAAACTTACATATTTTTCATTTTTGATCGTATTATCAATCAATTCACGATTTCAGTTATATACTTGTATTGTTTTTCAGTTCTAGTCATTTTTCATCGGAGTGCTGACGTGACACGTGACATCTGACACATAAGCAATGTTCCGGTGAAACATGACTAAATTGAAAAAATATGCAACTTACATGATTAAAATCGTGAATTGATCAATATCGAGACTAAAAATATAATTTCTATAAAATATGATAACAAATAACACTACTCTTTTCATTTATATATTTTTTTTCCTCAATTCCTCGTCCAAATAATAGTGAAGCGTTACTGCCCTCACATACAATTTTGATCCATTCTCCAAAATAATGTCATTTTTGAGTATTTGAAGCTAGATGTTGCTCAAAATTATTTTAAAAAAATACTGTAATATTTCATTATTTTAGTTTATATAAATTTGAATGGTGAACATGAACATATGGTAATACTGGAAACCAATATTGAACATAAAGCTCGAGGGGTTCTTTTTAATTTAATTTTGGGTGAGAAAGGGGGTAAAAACAAACAAAATTCACAAGTCTTTGCCAAAAATGGTTACATCAAAGAGCCGATATCAATCAATGAAACTTCTATGGAAGTTGATGCAAATTTCCCACAAAACATATGCAGCAACGTGATGATTGTTAACATTCAAGATATTGTATTTTTTTCCGAATAAAACCAAAAATAAAAAGCACACTAGCATTACTTGTTGGCAAACTGTGACTATGTTCAGTATAATTTGCAACAGTAGTATCACAAAATCTGTCCCACATTATGCATAATCAACACGAAATTAGCTAATCAAACAAATGAACACAATTCACCCTATATGAACATAAAAAAAATTCAGAATCAAGAATAAAAAAAAAGGAGAAACAACAGAATCAACGGCGTTCTACATGAAAAGGGAACGAACCGTAGCTAACATCATACCCCTCCGTGGCACCTGAGTGTATAGGACTTTTATCTGTTGTTTCCTCGTAGCTAGATGATCTGTATCCTGTATCTGTTTTCTTGTAAAACTTAGCCAACTCCGTTACATTCTCGATTTCTCTCACTACCTCGCCCATTGTAGGCCTATCGGTTGCGGATTCTTTAACACAACTCATTGCCATATCTAAGAACTTCTGTAACCCGCTTAATTTTGCTGCCGATTCGAGGGTTGGATCAATGACTTGGTCAAGATTTTGAAGCTCTCTTTGATTTCCCATTGCTTCTTGGACTAATCTTACAATGTGTTTTCCATGTTGTATTGGGGGTCTCGCAGATACCAGCTCTAGTAATACCACTCCAAAACTATATACGTCACTTTTTTCAGTTAATTGTTGTGTCATGTAATATTCAGGATCCATGTATCCCTACAGCAAAAGGGATCGATTTAATTATTTCGATTGGATAACATAAAAATTAAATATTTGGTTGCATTCCAAGATTTAGAGCTTCATTTACATACCAATGTCCCTTTGACTTGTGTGGTGACATAACCCTTGCCAATGTCATCCAAGGGTTTTGATAGACCGAAATCAGCTACTTTTGCATTTAAATGATCATCTAGTAGAATGTTGGTTGACTTAACGTCCCTGTGAATGATTGGGGGGTCGGCAAGTTCATGCAAATATGACAGACCTCTGGCAGCATCAAGGGCTATTCTAAGTCTTTTATTCCAGTCCAACCACAATCCCGACTTCCCTGTAAAATATTACAAATTAAAATGGTGGAACAAGAAATCACTGCATATAGTTTTACGAAGGTATCAAGCGCATGTGACATTTAGGAGCCAAAAAATTTATTCTCAAAGGAGAGCTGGTACTTGTGAAAATGAGATAAGAAAGATTACTTTTCATAGTTTAAGCAAAACCAAGAATTAGGATTGTTACCTGAAAGACAATCTCTAATTGTACCATTAGAAATATACTCATAGACAAGCATTTGCTCTCCTTGCTCGTAACAGAATCCCACAAGGCTGACAACATTTTTATGATGGATTCTTGACAAAAGTTCAATCTCTGTTTTAAATTCATGAGCCCCTTGCATTGAACCTTGTTGAGCTCGTTTGATTGCTACTAATTTCCCAGAACCAACAGTCCCCTTGTAAACCTGTCCGTGAATAAAAACACAGAATTTTAGTCATTTCATGCAGCACAGGAAGCAAATCATCTTTTAAACAAGTCCTCATTAATATCTAAACAAAAGATTACTGAAGCTCGACTCAATTTGCAACTTTGATGCAGGCTGCTTCGAGTTTAAGCTAAGCATTAAAAATTACCCTAAGCATCAAAGCTTTCCCAATTTAAACTCTACACAGAATACAGGCAGTTTTATATTGTTCTGTGCATGTAAGAACGAGAAAAATTCTAGGAATCATACATTTAGCAAAGTAAATGTGCCGATTATTCCAGAAGTAGTGGTGAGTATCAACTAACATATCAGAATGTGTTCCAAGAAGTCAAATCTATTATGTAAGCTACGAGAAACTAATCAACCTTTCCATAACCTCCAGTGCCAATGCAATTTGAGTCTGAAAAATTGTCAGTACATTTCCTAATATCTTCAAAGGAAAACCATTTCGCTCCCTGAAGCTGTGGAACAGCACCACTTTCTTTTTCAGGGTCCCAAGAAGCTGCATCCACACAACGAAGAGGTGATTCCATTTTGATCAGAGTGACAACTTTTAAGTTGAAGTGAAGAACTAATCTTACCAAAGGGGTTACTCTGTTCATATGCTCTTTTTGCTTTTTTCTTCTGCCGAATAGCATAAATTCCAGACAAGCAAATCAGGATCACAAGAACAGTACCACCAACCACTAACCCAATGATAAGGCCAGTATTTGACGACTTTTTGGACCCTGAAGGTAAAACCTAAAGTTACTAATCATATTGAGCTCGACTTACTGAGTTACTGGCATCCCTAATTATCAGAGAGAAAAATAACAAGAATCCTCAGGTGTTTACATTTGTATACATTTGTAAGCATAGTTGAAGTTACCTGCAAAACAACAATATGGTTCATCGATGAAGTAGAACGGTCCAAAATATTTGATTTCAAAAGGTTGTCGATTGAGAAGGAAACCGATTCCTGAAACTGATGTTCTGTTGAATGAATCTTGGCCAGAAGGAAATAGCTGCAGTGAGATCTCTAGGTAAGAATTAATGTTGATAGTTGGATTGCTAACAATAACTGAATCAACTGGAAGCCCACTGGCGAGAAGAATATTCATTATTCTCCCATGAAGCTCGTTGTAATAAGTTGAATTTTGGAAATCTGTGAAGGAAAAGGAAAAAAAGTGCAGCGTCCCAGTATATGGATGGGAACATTGACAACTACGACTCAAAGCTTCATCTCTGCGGCATGACTTTCCCCCGCAATCATTCGATGATGAAAAGCTATTGTTCTGCTTCTCAATTGTGCAAAACTTTTGTGTTGCTCCGGCTGTAGTACAAATGGGATTACCAACAAGCCTGCAAGAGAGGCAGAAACTGAGGATGAGATATGTGTTCATGTATAATACCCACCTAAAAATATTTACAATTTTCAACAAATCGCATATAAAAGATGATTGTTAGTTCAACAGGAGTCTAGTTACATATATGACAACAAACTTTGAACTAAAAGCCAGCTCACGTAATTAGCGGCAAGTTGCTATCTGTTCTTTGCTTAAAGTCGGTGATGGAATTATTCTGCAAATCAAGATTTAAGTTGCTGCTATAGCTGCTGCCAATATCTAAGGTTCCATTAAGATTATTGTTTCCGAGCTCCCTGCACAACAAATATGTACCTGAGGCCATCTATAAATATAAACAAATATAATGTTCTCCAAATTTAAACAAAATTTGGATTCAGGAAAGAAAACTGGTTTCATGCACGAGACTTACAATGTCTCCAGTTGAGGAAGGCTAAAGATGTCAACTGGAATTTGTCCTCGAAGCATTGTGTTCTCCATTATCCTGTGCAATAGTCGCTTATGCATTATCCGCATGAAGAGTTTTATGCAAAATGTGCTCAAAATATATGCAATTCTTATATGAAAAAAACTTTCTGATACTGGGGAAGCATGTCGCAAGATGTCATTTTTTCAAATGAATTTTGATAATATAATGACAATATGTTTCGAGTTTATGCATCCCAGGGCGAAAGGTTCCTGTCAGGAGATTCTAGGCAACAAAATGGCATACAATGTGGTCAAAGACTGGAGGCTGGTGAACCATTGTGGCACTTCCGATGCATTAAAACTGTTATTGCTCATGTCCCTGCAAATTGCCAGAGAATTGATCAATAGGGTAAATGGACTGAAATCATATTATTGTTAATTAGACAAGAAAGCATTAGGGGGGCTTAACAGTGAACGATAAAAATAAATTAAACATTGATATAGAGCACATGGTTTTCACGTATATTAGTGATCTTCATATTCATAAAAACTTAGGCTATGCTTGATCACATTCCTACTGCTCTGGAAAATAATGTTAACTTGAATATAGAGAATGTGAAAATAAGATGAAATATATTTTTTAGAAAATGATTATAAACTAATGTGAATAAGTTTGTTTGTATCTCTTAAAAAAACATCCCTGGAAACATACACAAACATTACCTTCCCTAAGGTCCAGTTAATTTTGAGATTATGATAATTGGTAGCCACTTACACATATTGTAGAACATTCATGCCGGTGAGGTTGGGAATACTTCCATTGAAATTATTATTAGACAAGTACCTGGAGAAGATGCAACAAAAACAAGTTTAATCTTTCAAAGTTTGCAGTTTTTCCATAACTTTCTGCTTGTGGGTGAGTCAATATATACTAAATCATTTCAATTTTCCCTCACAGCTCATTCAGACTTGTAAGATTCCCGAGGTTTGAAGGAATGGATCCATCCAATGTATTCCAATCAACGCGTCTGTATCCCAAAATCGATGGAAATTAAATCATAGAGAAAGTTGAGGGCAAAAAAAGGATATTAATACGATAACGGGTGTAACAAAGATACTCACACGACCTCCAATGTCTTTACATGTCCAAGAGACACAGGTATATTCCCGATGAGTTTGTTATTGTCGAACATCCTAAGTTAAAAAAGCATGTCATTAGTTAAAAGGCAAGTTATTTTCTCACAAAAGATGCAAATGTTCAGGCAAAAGTGTAGGATTTAGTTTTTGTTGCAGGACCTAAAGTTATAACTAATAATAATGTGCATGCAGTTCACAGAATCAACGACAGGTACAATCATTATAAACACAGTGAGAACATATGTATGGTGCCAACTCACACGTGTATCAGGTTCATATTGGAACTGAACAGTCGATCAGGGATGGGTCCAGATATTTGATTCATGGAAAGGTGGCTGCAACATAATTGATAGTTAAATAGCCAAAAAGGAACACATGAACAAAATGTTGATGGGAAAGAGTTGATGCTTGAGAGAGATAACACATACAAGTGTCTAGCACGGAGTAGCTTATCCAAACCAGTTGCGGTTTCATTAGAGACTGGAATAGTACCCGTAAGCTTGTTTTGACTCAGATCCAGCCAGGAAAGCTGAGATAAATTTCCAATAGAAGGAGGAATCGAGCCAGTGAAGCTATTAGAGTTCAGAGATCTGTATAATGACAAAGCACGTGCCATAAATAAATATCCCAAGCTAAACAACCATAACACAAAATCAATAGATTTATCTGGCAAAATTTCTTATGTGGATTGTCAAAAGAATATTCAAGAAACTAGGAACTCACAGAAATACCAACTGTGGCAAAGATCCTATAGAATCTGGAATGGGACCAGAAAAGCTGCAACCAACCAAAATTCTACAAGCAACAAAAACAACTATTTTAAATGTCTGAGCTCAATCAAGATGTCCATGCAATGGAAAAGATAAAGGTCATCCTTACAGAATCCTAAGGTTTTTCAAGTTCCCAATCGAAGGAGGAAGAATCCCTTTGAGACCAATGTTGTTCGAAAGATCCCTACATCAAGATGAAAAACATAATCAGGAAACGATAGGTGAACAGTGGTTGAAGCGGCTGGAAGAGTAACTGCACAAATGGCACACTGATGAGCAAGAGTGGTTGATATCGTACAAAACATTGAACTTGTTGGGAAGGAGCAATCACATCTTTTGTATTGTGTGGCTGCCTACGTGACACATTGATTGAAATGAGATAACTTGGTTGTTGTACAATTTGAAATATTTGAGTTGTACCGTTATCATAAGTAATAACCTTTGCTATAATAGTAGGTATTTGGTCAAAATAATTGTGAACAAATTGTGCTTCATATTGATTCTGGCAACACAAATCAGGCTACTAACTACAGGGAATTAAACACTTAAACACGATATGCAAGTTTAGAAGGCCCTATAGCCAAAAAAGAAAACAGAGGAACATACAAAAACTGTAAACCCGTCAACGACGAAATGTCACTCAAATCGCTACCTTCCAAACCTGTTCCTGCTAACATCCTGCAAGTGAAGAGACCATGAGGCATGAAACATAAAACATGACATTGGGGCAGTTATTGCATTAAAATTCCAATACTCACATTGATGTCACACGGGTATCAGTGCAGTTAACTCCATCCCATGTACCGCCACAAGGATCAGCCCCCACCCAGTTCGGTGGCAGGTTATTCCAGCTAGATTTTAGAGCATTTAGCGCGGCGACTGCAACAGAAATGAAGAGGACTCTATAGTCATTCAATTCAACAAACTAATATTCTTTGTTCAAAAATGAAACTCTCATGACATCCGGTAATACATGTAATTCTACAGGGAAAAAAAGGATCCTATCATTTAATAAAATTTTGGGATTTGCCTCAAACTAGCTGCATCCTTATCTAAAATCCTGGTCCCGAAGATGGCCGCGTCAAATATAATCAAATTCTCCAGCAATTCTTCCGACTTTCCATCTTCGAGCCTCAAATATTTTTGCGCTCAACTTATTTTCAAGCTTAAATCAGTTGGGAAAATTCATCAAACATACATGGTTGATGTCAATCAACAATATAAATCCTCAAGTCATACCAGAATCACACAACTGTTCGTGTTTGATACTTTAACGGATCAAAATTATAAATTTTGAAAACAGAAACATTTTTTACACAGACATCAAAACAACGTAGAACACTACGTACGATCATTACTATCCGTGAGTGGAAATACAGCTAGAATCTGAGCAGCAATAATCAGCAAGCCCACAAGAATTCTTGAACCCATTTTCCAGAAACTCTTCGTATTCCCCATTTAGATTGTACTATGCAAGTGACGAATTTACCCAAGTTTTTTTAGGAAGAAATGGGAAGAAACATTGGATGATTTGCATTTTATGATAGTTGACTGCGATGCCTAACCAGACAAAAGAACAAGTCAAAGTGATTGGGTATCCAAATATTATATTGAATGTTACTCCCAAGATAAAATCAAAATATAACTGCCCCGTAAAGCAGAAACGTTCTTGACATTGATCCGCGTATTACTTGTTCTTGTCTTTTGTCCAAGTTCTTTCAAGAATATATTACAGATAAACAATAAATAATATTTATATATTACATCATATACCGACAACGTAGGAAATTAAATTTAAAACAATTATTTGAAAATTAAAATATATTGCACATAAGCAAGAAATTATATTTATATATTATGTCATATACACATATAAAATGTGTGTGTTTTGTCGTTGGTATTTATTAGTGGTGGTCATTTATCTTCAATTAATCCAAAGGAATACTCTATAATTCTCAAAACCAAATTCTTTGAACAATTTCTACTCAATGCATGGCTGGCTATATATGCATTATGCAACTAGCGAAACCTATAAAAATTAAGATGATGATACAATGCAGCTGCAGTCGGTCTCATTTGCACGCTGAATCACTTTAATTTTCTGTATCTCATTATATTATTAACCAAAGCAATGATGTTCTGTGAATGAAAAATGATTAATTAAGTCAGCTCATGGCTTAAAGAAGTTTATGGTGGTGGAAACGGGAGTGGCACTGCCGAGAAAATCATGTCTTTGTCAATCCCTAGGTTTGCATCGCCAGAGAGAGCAACGTACAAGAGCTGCAACTAAACCAGCATTGCCTGCAAGAGTCGGTTCTGTATAGTTGTAATTTGTATGCACATCTTGGAAACCATCATTCCTGTCCGGACCCGCAACCATGCATGGCTCCAACAATAGTATTAGAATTTGTCTTTGACAATTCCCTCCACTTCCATCCTCCCGTGCAGCTATACTTGAACTGGTTATCAGGAATCGAAGCACCTCTATGGTGAACCTGCTTAACTCGTCTTTCTTGGGTTTTTACCATGAATGTAATCCATCTGAAAGGTACACAACATCACTAGCTCTAATTAATGGATTGAAACATTGTTTTAACTAGAAAGAGTGTGTTTGGTACTTGTGTCCGTGCAAACTGACGGAGGACATCAGATGGGTAGAATTGAGATCCATAGAACCAACCCTGTGTACGTATCGGAAGCTTTCATGTAATAACCAAATAGCATTGCAAGGAAGGCTGTGTTGAAAACAAACCGAAGAGGCTGAGGCGCTCCATGATCTAATTGGATCATGCCTCCTGTACAAGGAAATCGGCAAATAATTCATCGAGAAACTTCATAGATCACTTAACTGTTTATTGCTGATGTGTTGAAAGTAAAGTTTTTGCACCTTTTGTTCGGTTGAACTTTGAGATATCTGGTAAGAATGAGCACATGAATGCTCCAGTAACCGGTGAAATTATAGAAAACTTTCGCCTCATTACCGACGGGCGACGCTGTATCTACCACGCTGCCTCCTAGAGAATTTAAGGAGAGTTTTGGCACCATGCATGGACAATCTTTACCGAGTACGCCTTTTTGTCCAATAAAACAATGGACGAAGAGGCCAAAGCAGTAGCCATTTCAGCGGCAAGATCCGAGCACCTATGGCATTCGGTTAACTGGCTTATCATAATCAATGTCTTCTGGGCGAGTCCCGACAGTAGTGATCATTCGGGAACGTTCGTCCCATGGAATCGCCTATATATACTTAATAATTAAAATCCTTTAGAATATCAAGGCCGATAAGTACTTTGTGCATGGGAGCTTCCTCTCTACATCTCTCTCTCATTATTATTTTTTTCATTTGCAATTTAAAAATATTATTTTTTCTTTTTCTTTTTATATCTAATTTAGAATTTGCCACTTAATATTATAAATAAGGTACTGAATGAGACTATTCGATGCATCTAAAAATATATTTATATTTATTTTAAAAAGATTTATGCATAAATTTCAAATTTGTTATTTAAAAAATATATCTTTTTTAGTCCTATTAATCGAATATGAATATGATTGAAAGAATTCAACAGAATATTTAATCTTAAATAAGCGTAGTTATTGGACTAGATGACTTTTGCATGCGAAATTTCCCAATTCATTCTATTTTAGGTCGATGTAAAATAGAATGAAAATAGATTTTTTTTAAAAAAAAAAAAATTTAAATATAATGTATGTTTTTCGATCATTGGTCGTGAAATCATGCATTATTGGATGTTTATATAAAAACAATATAAATGGCTAAATTTAGTTACTGTAGACTTTAGTACATAACAGCATCTCTCTTTTCTTTTCTTTTCTTTTTTTTTCTTTTCTTTTTTTACTATCAATTTTTTGAAAAACTAAAAAATCAAAAAAAAATGTTTAAAATATGCTTCAAGAAATTAAATTATGAATACGGCCCAATTTGGACTCCAGAAAAATACACTTATATTTGGGCAATCCAACGGTTTTATCATCACAATGCGTCTCACTCGATATAGAATAAATTAAGCTGGATTCATGTTTAGGCAGTGGAGAGGCAAGTTAAATTTACATGGCATAAAAGAAACTAAGGAGAGCTCCAAGAAATGAACTTAACATTTGCTTTTCGGACATACATATAGAAGAAAATTATATGATGGGAAAATCAAATTTTCCGAATGATTATATACTAAAATTAATGTGAATATATAGAGGAAAAAAAACGGTGGGGGCAGTGCTTGCTCAACTCCACACCTCCTCTCCCAAGTTACATTGTGAAGAAATATTTATTTCGAAAAATACAGAAAGTTCACTTTCAAACTATTATTATGTCAAAAGAATATAGTTCCATTTCATACATACATACTATATCGCAACATTGAAAACATGGCGTTCGCCCCAAATTCTTCTTCAAGCAATCCAACCTCCAATTCTAACCATCCTATATACCCTGTGATATTTTTGTATTTTAATGTCTAAACACATGTAGAAGATAAGAGGGGAAAAAAGGGATAAAATACCACTTGAAATGTTGACTGTCACGCCGGATGAAAAACGATGGCGCCAACTCATGGTTTCCATGGAGCTGGTGGGGGTGGAGGTGTTGGAAACATGGGTGGCACCGCAGAGAAAATGGTGTTCTTGTCAATTTCAATGGTAGAATCTCCAGATAGAGCAACAAGAGCTGCAACTAAGCCAGCATTGCCTGCGAGTGTTGGTTCTGTATAGTTGTAATTTGTTCGCACGTCATGGAAACCATCTTGCCTGTCCGGACCAGCAACCATGGCTCCAACAATAGTATTTGGGTTTGGCTTCGTCGAGTCCCTCCATTTCCATCCTCCTGTACAGCTGTACTTGGCTTGGTTCTTGGGAATTGATGCCCCTCTGTGGTGAACGTGTTTCGGGTAGTGGTTTCCGAATCCCACCACATAACTCATCTGTCTTGGGTTTTTACCAAGAATGTAATCAATCTGAAAGGTAAATAATGACATTAGCTCCACTAATACATGTTGATAAATTTGCCAGCATCATAGAAAGGGAGAACCATGGTAAATAAAACCACATGTATCAAGTCACAAAGCATGAGCAATCCTTCATGAAGTGCAAGCATCAGCCGTAAAGCGCAAGCCATGGTGCTTTAAAAGACCAAAGCGGCTTTCAAGTACACCTTAAATATACTGACGGTGAATTCAAAATAAATGCAAAGCAATAATTTTTATTATCTTCATCATTCAAAGGTTTGCAATATATAAATTGAATGATGAGATAATTTTCTTCAAATATTTATAATTTATCAGCATATCATCCATATGCCTCGTTTCCCTAAGGTGTGTGCCTGCACTGTGCCTCGCTTAGCACCTTGTGCAACAGTGCAAGGCCTGTGATGCTCATGTATACCTTGATTATGCTTTGTGCATCCAATAATTATGGGAGGAGTATAATAATACTTAGGACCCACTGGATGGTGACCCATATATTACGCGAGAAGTATGTTCTACAATTTTGTGAACCATCTCAAACTTCAGCAATAAAGGGATGAAGGGATCCCAATCCTGTAGTACCTGAGTCTGAGCGAATTTCCGGAGAGCATCAGTTGAGTAGAAATGGGGTCCACAGTACCATCCGGGAGTATCGGCAGCTTTCATATAATCACTAAACAATGTTGCAAGGAAAGCTGCATTGACTACATACTGAAGAGGCTGAGGCGCTCCATGATTTAGCTGGATCATGCCTCCTGCACAAGGTGCGCAAAAAACTTCAATTTGAAACATCACAGAACTAAACTACTTACTGTGGATAAGTTCCAAGGAAGTAAAGTTGATTACCTTTTGTTCGGTTGAATGTTGAAAAATCTGGTAAGAACGAGCACATGAAGATGCTTGTCTGGTTGTGAAATGTTCCCAAAATTTCTTCGTATGGGTAACCAGGGCTCAGGAACAATCTTAAACGACTCAGAAGCACCTACATGCAGAATGTTTCACTTTCATCAATAACCAACAAAACCTATTTAGTGACGAAGCAATTTGTGCAACTTGTAACGAGGGTTGGATAAATACCCTCTTGCTTTTACATTACCTGAGCTCCAGCAAGTTTATTATCCCAACTCAGTACACCGTAAAACGGGCCTCCCCAAAAAGCACCCGCGTGTTTCGCGAGACCAGGAGCCGTAGCAAGCTGAAGATAGGAAGAATTCCCAGTAGCATAATAGAGCCAAGATGCACCCCACACAAATTCATCCCAGTAACCGGTGGAATTATAGAACGTTGACGCTTCAGTGCCAGCACTGTATCTACCTCTCTGATCCCTCGCAAATTTGAATAGGGTTCTGGCACCATGGACAAGCTTTTGTGAGTAGGCTTTATTGTCCTTGAAAACAATGGAAGCAGAAGCCAAAGCAGCAGCCATTTCCGCAGCAAGATCCGAGCAACTATGGCATTCAAGAACATGTCTATCATAATCAATGTCCTCTGGGCGAGTCCAACAGTAATGATCATTGGGCTTGGTCGATCCCCCTGAGGTATCACCTTCTCCGACCTACCAAGAAAGAATTAAAGATCGTTCATTTTGGAACACATAATTAAGGACATCATGTCTTGAGCAAGTTCGATCTAGAGAAGTGATCGAATATCAAGGAACCCAATTTTTTTCTCTTTAAAATAAACAACACGGAAGAAACGATATCGCTGATTAACTAAAAATGAACTTTCAACAACTCATTAATAACTCTACCTGCATCGCAATTCGATCTATGGTATCGGCAGTGTTATTGAAAGTCTTGAGGAAGTAATCAGTACCCCACTTGATAATATCTTTTACATGACTAAGTTCTCCAGCTGCCTCGTACTTTGCACTGTATTCGATCACACTCCAACTCAACATTGTCATCGCAAAAGATTGAGGAAAATTGAACTTGATCGCATCACCAGCATCATAATAGCCACCAGCCAGATCTTTAAACAGAGTAGTAGAATCAGACTCGCCGTCGTTTACACACGAGTTTCCCCTCCATGATACATTATTATGCTTTGGTAGTTTTCCAGCTGCAAAAATAAATATCGAGCATAAAAAAATATGCGATTCACATTCTTCCATCACCATGAAACTGATAAGATCGAAATTCACAATCATTCAGACAAATCCAGACAATCGTAAAAAGAAATAAAATATCCCAATATTGATCTCCCCTCCTTACAAGTTACGTCTATAATCAAACCAGGTAACATAATATTTATTCATTCATTAATAATTAAATAAATAAATAAATTCTCAAAACCTTACATTTCTCTATCCAGATTCATGAGATCCAGTAAATCCGATAGCAAATTCGACCATATATTAACTATAAAGTGGAAAGCAACAGTAGTGTATTCACTTACAGCGTTGAGCATTAAAGAACATAAGAGCCTTGTTGAGCGCCAGAGTGTAATTATCCGGTGGCGGCGGCCGGTGGTGATGCCGCGGCACAGTCTTAACAATCAAAGCGATGAACCCGGCCAACAACCCAGCCGCAACAATAGTCCCCACAGTCCACACAAAGATCTTCCTGCTCACGATAACGCATCCCAGATCGACATACTTCTTCTTCTTCTGCTCCCCGGGACCCAGCAGCCAGCTCTGTTGCGTCTCATCGAGCGGCCGCGACAGCGCCGCCCTATCGTACTCATGCAAATTCCTGCTCCGGTCATCGTCGGTGGCGGAATCTGCCGCAATCTCCAGCGTCCCACCCCATGGATCACGGCCATACATGGCGGCGACTGATTGAAATTTCACGAACGGGAATTTCCGAAAGAATCAAAGCAAATGCAGAAAAGGGATTGCTGATTCGCTGTGGAGAAGAGCGGGGAGAGGCAGAGGAGTGAAATGGAAGTAGGAGCTGGTGGGATTTGGGCTGTGAAATTGCTGTGTTTTTGTTTGTTTTATTATTGGTAGAGGATGAATGTTTAGTTGATGAAAGTGACTGGTCGCCTAATAGACACAGACACACTGTCTAACTACAATTAAAAAAAAATTACAGGTTTTGTTGTGTATAATTACATTATTTAATATATTTTTAATTAAGAATTATTAAATAATATTCATAATATTTTTATATGAATCATAATACATTGATGAATTGCATAATTACTTTATTCTTTGTCCTTTACTATTAATAATATGGACTATATGGTAATTAATAAACTATTCTTTGTTCTTGATAATTAGTAATTGGGAGTAGACGGTAAATTTGTAAAATTAAATAAAATAATATTCGAAGAAATGCTATTTACTCTTCATTATTTTTATTTTTTCTGATTAAATTTTGATACAACCTTCGTTTGTCCACCGACAGAAAAAGTGACGTTGCACCGGACCGACACTAAAGACCAACTCGTATTGTGTATTCCCTTCGTTTTAGACTCAAAAATAATATTTTATTTTGAATATTATTATAACTATTTCTTTTGTTGTTACAAAACAAAAAGACTTGAATTATTTGTAAATATTTATTGCCTTGTTTTAATTGTATTAGGTGGTTGCCTTGGTAGTTGTTGCCTTCGGACAATTACGATCTTTTCTTTTTTTTTTTGCTGCATAATATCTTGTAGTTAGTACTTTGCAAAATATTTGGTTTACGTGATTGTTTTGAAAAGCTAACAATTTATTAACAATAGGTCTCTTGTGAGACGGTCTCACGAATCTTTATCTGTGAGACGGGTCAACCCTACCGATATTCATGATAAAAAATAATATTCTTAGCATAAAAAATAATATTTTTTCATGGATGACCCAAATAAGAGATCCGTCTCACAAAATATGACCTGTGAGACCGTCTCACACAAGTTTTTGCCATTTATTTTAGGACATCTTTTATTTTATAATGTTTAGGTGCGCCGATAAAATAAGCCGAGAAAGTTACAAAATTTTAAGAAAACAATCGATTACTGTAAGGCCCGAGATTATATCATTTTAATTCGAGATTATTTAATATACGAATTTTGGAATGATGAATTAGATTCCACGGTTTTTGTAATTAATTAGGATTGAAATTGAATTAAAAAGATTGAGCGGAGACCAAATTGCAAATAGTGAAGATTTCAGGGGCTAAAGTGCAATTAAGACTTGAGTGTGACACTTGTCACATCATGCATGCTAATATATATAGATATTCACTTTCTTTCAGCAAGAACCGAGCCCAATTCTCCGAGAAATCCCTTCAACTTTAGTTTGTTGTGATTTGTGATTTCGTGTGATCCGTATATCAGAAATTAAATCCGGACACAGTACCATACTCCTCTCGTCGACAGCTACAACTGGACGTAAGTTTTACTGAGTTCTGTTATCATTTGAAAATATGATGTTGTAGGAATTTGATAT
>NC_133315.1:20168849-20169338 GCF_012295235.1 Primulina huaijiensis
CACTGGCCCATTGCACATTGTCACAGAGGAGTTATTGGTGGAGGTGCCAAAGTCTTTGACGGATAGGTCAAGACACTAGATGTTTGGTTTATATCGATGTTTGATTAGGAGTGGATTTACTTCTATTACTGAGATTCGATATAGTATGCCAACGTCTGAAAACCGGGATCCCTAGACTAGGAATGAGTCTAGTCTGAGCGGTAGAGTCACGAGTTATTTACAGTTTTATATCGATTTATGTTTTTAGATTTAATACATGTTATTGATATTTGTTTCATGCTTTTATATCGATTATATGATTGCATGTTTTGTTGATTTATACTGGGATGTATTTCTCACCGGAATTATCCGGCTGTTGTCGTGTTTGTATGTGTGCATGGCAACAGGTGGGACAGGATCAGGGTCCAAGAGATGAGGAGAGATCGTGATTAGAGTGGAGACTACGGACTTCGATGTAAATAGTGTTTGAACACTTGATAATTAGTTGTT
>NC_133315.1:20170364-20186770 GCF_012295235.1 Primulina huaijiensis
GATAATCAGGTATGCCTCCTCGAAGAATCCCAGAACAGGGCAGTACCTCTGCAAATCCGATGGATGTGACAGCAACACCAATGGAAACCTTGCTGAAGAGATTTCAGTCGTTCCATCCACCGACTCTGAAGGGTACTGAGACTTCAGTTGATTGCGAGAGTTGGTTAGATGACATTGAGATGTTGTTTGACTCATTGGATTATACAGATGAGCGGAGAGTGAAACTGATCGGGCACCAGTTGCATGACGTTGCAAAGAACTGGTGGATTACAACGAAGAGAGCATTAGAGCATAGAGGTATGAATGTTACTTGGAATGTATTTAAGACTGAATTTTATCAGAGATTCTTTCCAGTGTCATATAGAAAGGACAAAGGCGCAGAATTTGCAAATTTGAGACAGGGTCAACTGAACATTGAGGAATATGTGGCCAAGTTCTCTACATTACTACGATTTGCTCCACATGTGGCCGAGAACGACGAAGCTGTTGCTGATCAGTTCATCAATGGCCTGAATCCTGAAATCTTTACACTGGTGAACACTGGACGACCGAACAACTTTGCTGATGCCCTGAACAGAGCAAAAGGAGCCGAAGCTGGTCTGATTAGACAGAAAGGAGCTTCGTATGTCGCACCAGCACCGAGACCACAACAACCATCCTCAGCTCAGTTTCCACAACCTCCTCCCAGATTTGAGAGTGGCAGTAGCAGCAGTGGAAAGAGAGATCAGTTGAAAGCTCAAGGGAAACAGTTCAAGAGATCTGGAAGCAATTCATCCAGTTCTAGTGGCTCACGACAGACTGTCCAGAGCCAAAGTTATACCAGAGCTTATTGCAGCACGTGTGGAGGGAGACATTTCACAGAGCAGTGCCAAGGAGTGTTTGGCAGTTGCCGTATTTGCGGACATCAGGGACATTTTGCTAGAGTATGTCCCCAGAGAGGTTCTCAAGGATCCCAGGGAGCAGAGTCATCTGGATCAGTGGCTCAGATAGGGAGACGACCATCAGCTGTTCATTCTTTCCAGCCAGCACCATCTACCCAGTCACAGCAGAGGCCAGGAGGAAGCAGGCAGTGAGCCAGCCTCCTAGACAGCAGACCAGGGTATTTGCTTTGACAGAGGAGCAGGCTCAGGAAGCACCAGACGATGTTGTTGCAGGTAACTGTTTTTATTTCTGGTTATCCTGCTTATGTATTGATAGATACTGGTGCATCTCATACATTCATATCTGAGCGATTTGCATTGATGCATTCCTTGCCTGTTGAGTCATTATCTACTGTAGTATCTGTCTCTTCACCTTTAGGGAGAGGTCTTATATCAGTGACATCTGTTAGATCTTGTATACTGCGGTATGATGAGCATGAGATTGAGTTAGATTGCATTGTACTTGGGTTGTCTGATTTTGATTGCATTATCGGTATTGATATGCTAACCAAGTACAGAGCTACCGTTGATTGTTTCCATAAGATTGTGAGATTCAGACCTGACATGGCTGATGAGTGGAAATTCTACGGTAAGGGTTCTAGAGCTAGAATTCCTTTGATATCTGCATTATCTATGACTCGATTGTTACAGAAAAGAGCAGATGGATTCCTTGTCTATTCAGTTGACGTACTGAAATCGAGCCCATCATTGGCTGACTTGCCAGTGGTGTGTGAGTTTGCTGACGTCTTTCCAGATGAGATTCCGGGATTGCCTCCGATTCGAGAGATAGATTTCAGCATTGAATTGATTCCAGGTACAGTTCCGATTTCCAGAGCTTCGTATAGAATGACACCGATTGAGTTGAAAGAGTGAAAGAACAGTTGGAGGACTTACTGGCCAACGGTTACATCAGACCGAGTGTATCTCCTTGGGGTGCTCCAGTATTATTTGTGAGGAAGAAAGATGGTTCTATGAGACTCTGTATCGACTACCGGCAACTGAACAAAGCAACAGTAAAGAATAAATATCCCTTGCCTCGCATTGATGATTTGTTTGATCAGTTGCGGAGTTCATCCGTATATTCCAAGATTGATTTGAGATCTCATCAGCTGAGAGTCAGGGATTCTGATATCTCAAAGACAGCATTCAGAACCAGGTATGGACATTACGAGTTTATTGTCATGCTGTTGGGTTTGACGAATGCACCGGCTGTATTTATGAGATTAATGAACCGTGTGTTTCAGAAGTATCTCGATGATTTTGTGATTATATTCATTGATGATATTCTGATTTACTCCAAAAATATGATTGAGCATGCAGAACATTTGAGAACTGTGTTGAAATGCTAAATTGTCAAAATGTGAGTTCTGGTTGAGACAGGTAGTATTTCTGGGTCATATCATATCCGGAGATGGTATATCAGTTGATCCCAGCAAGGTTGAGGCTGTGATTTCTTGGCCGAGACCGACATCAGTGCCAAAGATTCGCAGTTTTATGGGTTTGGCAGGATATTACCGTCGGTTTATTAAATATTTCTCGAGCATTGCCAAACCGATTACTCAGTTAACTCAGAAGAATGCTCCGTTTGTGTGGTCAAAAGACTGCGAGTCCAGTTTTCTGGAATTGAAGAAAAGATTGACCAGTGCACCGATACTGACTATCCCCTCAGGTACTGGTTGATTTGTTGTATATTGTGATGCTTCTCACAGAGGTTTGGGTTGTGTTTTGATGCAGCGAGGCCATGTCATTGCCTATGCTTCGAGACAGCTGAAGCCACATGAAACTCGCTTCCCAATTCATGATCTTGAATTGGCGGCCATTGTATTTGCATTGAAGATATGGCGACACTACCTCTACGGTGAGAAATTTGAGATCTATTCTGATCACAAAAGCTTGAAATATCTGTTTTCACAATCTGAACTGAATATGAGGCAAAGAAGATGGCTTGATTTGCTGAAAGATTTCGATTGTGAAATCAAGTACTATCCGAGAAAGTCTAATGCAGCAGCTGATGCACTGAGTCGAAAGGTATGTTCTTTATCTTTATCGACAATAGGTGTTTCAAATTTGATAGAAGATTGCTGTTTGTCTGGATTAGCATTTGAAACAGATTGTCAGCCTCTGAGATTGTATGCTATTCAAGTTGAACTAGAGCTGATGTTGAGAATTAAAGCGGCTCAGGAAGTGGATCAGAATGTGAGGAAATCGATTGAGATGGTCAGATAAGGTCATCGATCAGAATATCAGGTACGTGATGATGTACTGTATGTGAATAATCGTATTGTTGTGCCAGATGTTCCAGATTTGAGACAGCTGATATTGTCAGAAGCGCACAGCAGTCGATTTAGCATTCATCCTGGTGGCAGAAAGATGTACAATGATTTAAAGACACAGTTTTGGTGGAAACAGATGAAATCTGATGTCACAGAGTTTGTGTCAAAGTGTCTTAATTGCCAACAGGTAAAAGCAGAAAGAAAGAAACCAGGAGGTCTACTGCACAGCTTGTCTATTCCTGAATGGAAATGGGATCACATTTCCATGGATTTTGTGACGCAGTTACCGCGATCCTCCCGAGGTTGTGATGCGATTTGGATCGTGATTGACAGATTGACCAAATAAGCATGCTTTATTCCGTACCAGATGACATACAGATATGACCAGATGGCTGAGATTTATGTCAGAGAGGTGGTCAGATTGCACGGAGTGCCGAAGTCGATTGTATCAGACTGTGATCCTCGGTTTACTTCGCACTTTTGGCAGAGTTTACAGCAGGCTCTAGGTACGAAGTTGCATCTGAGTACCGCATATCATCCACAGACTGACGGACAGTCAGAGCGGACTATCCAGACATTAGAAGATATGCTGCGAGCTATAGTGCTTGATTTTAGCACTGGATGGCAGGAGGCATTGCCACTTTGCGAGTTTTCGTACAACAACAGCTATCAAATGAGTATTGAGATGGCACCGTTTGAAGCGTTGTACGGTAAGAAGTGCAGATCCCCTCTGTATTGGGACGACATCTCTGAGGTTCCTGAAATTGGACCTGACATGATCAGAGAAATGACTGAAAAGGTAAAGCTGATTCAGAATAGGATGAAGACAGCTCAAGACAGACAGGCCAAATATGCCAATGTTCGACGTAGACCGTTGGTATTTGAGGCAGGAGACCGAGTATTTTTGAAGATTTCACCTTTCAGAGGAGTTGTCAGATTTGGCAAGAAAGGGAAGCTGTCTCCAAGATATATTGGGCCGTATGAAATTCTCGAGAAGATAGAAAATCGTGCTTATCGTCTTGCTTTATCTATGTCTTTATCTGGAATACATGATGTCTTTCATGTATCTATACTGCGAAAGTATCTCCCCGATGATTCTCACATTATTCAGCCAGATGAGGCCGAGTTAGATGAAAGTCTGAGTTATGTTGAAAAGCCGATTCAGATTATTGATCGTAAAGAAAAGAAATTCAGAACAAAGACTATCCCACTTGTGAAAGTCCAGTGGACTCGTCATGGCATTGAAGAAGCTACTTGGGAGACTGAATCAGATATGAGACAGAAATTCCCAGAGTTATTCCACTGATGTGAGTTTATTATTTCAGTATCTGTTATTTCTGATTTGATTGCCTGTGATATGATTGCTTGAGATTTCGAGGACGAAATCATGTCCCAGAGGAGGAGAATTGTAAGGCCCGAGATTATATCATTTTAATCCGAGATTATTTAATTTACGAATTTTGGAATGATGAATTAGATTCCACGGTTTTTGTAATTAATTAGGATTGAAATTGAATTAAAAAGATTGAGCGGAGACCAAATTGCAAATAGTGAAGATTTCAGGGGCTAAAGTGCAATTAAGACTTGAGTGTGACACTTGTCACATCATGCATGCTAATATATATAGATATTCACTTTCTTTCAGCAAGAACCGAGCCCAATTCTCCGAGAAATCCCTTCAACTTTAGTTTGTTGTGATTTGTGATTTCGTGTGATCCGTATATCAGAAATTAAATCCGGACACAGTACCATACTCCTCTCGTCGACAGCTACAACTGGACGTAAGTTTTACTGAGTTCTGTTATCATTTGAAAATATGATGTTGTAGGAATTTGATATGATTTATATATGGTGTTCTGGATATGTTAGACATCGTAGAATTGAAGTCAGATCGAAGAACAGGCTGATTATGAAATTGTTATGATTTTCTGATTATACCGATTGAAAATGGGACAGATTTGAATTATGAATTGATTATGGATTATATCAGATATGAGTTATGATTTGTAATTAATATCTGGTGATATTGTATTGACGGGAATATTGAGACTGTGCCATTATGCCGTTGATTTGAATTGAATTCAGATTGATCAGATTCAGTATTGACTTGAGAATGGAATGTTGATATTATTATTCTCGATATGTCATTTCAGATTTACAGAGACAGTCTTGAATTCAGAACTTCTATTCTTCAGACCGAGACTACAAAAAGAAAGGTATAAGTCAATGTCGAACCCGGGAGAATGACTCGAGTTAGATATAACTTGAGTTTCCCTAAACCACATACTTATTGTTATTATATGCATTGATTTGAATTGATATGCTTGTTCTATTGATTTATAGAAAGCGTGATTAGACGATTGGTCTTGTGACAGAGGTGCCAGACTGTGATAGAGTAGTCACTGGCCCATTGCACATTGTCACAGAGGAGTTATTGGTGGAGGTGCCAAAGTCTTTGACGGATAGGTCAAGACACTAGATGTTTGGTTTATATCGATGTTTGATTAGGAGTGGATTTACTTCTATTACTGAGATTCGATATAGTATGCCAACGTCTGAAAACCGGGATCCCTAGACTAGGAATGAGTCTAGTCTGAGCGGTAGAGTCACGAGTTATTTACAGTTTTATATCGATTTATGTTTTTAGATTTAATACATGTTATTGATATTTGTTTCATGCTTTTATATCGATTATATGATTGCATGTTTTGTTGATTTATACTGGGATGTATTTCTCACCGGAATTATCCGGCTGTTGTCGTGTTTGTATGTGTGCATGGCAACAGGTGGGACAGGATCAGGGTCCAAGAGATGAGGAGAGATCGTGATTAGAGTGGAGACTACGGACTTCGATGTAAATAGGGTTTGAACACTTGATAATTAGTTGTTGAACCTTAGATTTAGATGAATGCATGTTGTACAAGACTTGTACCTTTATACTGATATGTATAATTGGATTGATTCCATTACGTTCCGCACTATATTTAAAAAAAAAATTGTAGACCCAGATTAATTACATTGATCCAATTATCCCAATGACGATTAAGAAGATGATTAGCGTCCGGGTCCCCACAATTACAGTTACGAGAGTTGATTCCAATTAAAACGTACATCTATTAAGGAAACAATTTTGAAATTCAAATAGATTAATCTCTTGATTTTTAAAGAATTTTACCCAATAAATTGTATCAATCTGTTGGACCATATATATAGTTGGCTAGAATATGGGTTGTCCTAATTTTAATATCTAATTTTGAGACATGGATATTTTTGTGTTCGTTCCACCTTTTTTCTTTCTATTTTTTCATTAATCGTGGGATGAAACCAGAAAGATGTGATCGAACAAACTCAGGGATCATTTTATAATTTGAACCGAAATAGTATATAAAATTAAAATACCTATATTCATCTCCTTTTCAAATTAAAGAAGGTGAGATCAAGATCAAAACTATTTTGATTTTGATTTATTAAAATGCATTTTTATTTTTTATTCATGATTTAAATGATAATAAAGAAAACTTTCCAATTTCCAGTGCAAGTTTTCGACTAATTTTGGTAAATATATTAATTATATACACACACACACACACACGAGATTTTGCAACCGATAGATTCAACAACTGTTAAAATCAACTTTGAGTTCTAAATTTAAACGTGTTTTAATCCGAGTATTCAAATTTAAACATCCTAAAACAGACAATGAAATTATTTACATTCAGGGAGTGTTAGTTTAAAAAAATGATTATTGAATTTTGGCTTATAAAAAATTAATTTTAGTGTGTTTCTCAAATTCTCATACTCTGCGTTAACTTGTGTTTAATTTAATTGAAATCCAAAAACCTGTGGGATGTTGATTCTGATTCTACAAAAATAATTCTAATTGCAAGTTAGTTTTATAATCAATTATTTATCAAACACTACCAACTTCTCATTTTCAATCTTTCACTTTTATGTTTCCAATCATTATCCGCTTCTACAATTTTTCATAATCTATGAATTTAATTAGTTTTTTCAAAATAATAATCTATTACAAACGTCACTCTATGAAGTCGCTATTGTTATTATTACAATATACAAATACAATAAAATATAAAGGGAAAATAAAATTTTAGTTTATGGGGGATAACTAGTAATGAAACAAAAAATCGTGCCAGCTTGAACTTGATGGGGCGGGGGCGGGCTTCATTGCACCATTTTCTGAAACTTGCCCGCGGATTTAGACCGAGCAGCGAGCTACTCATGAATTCTGTTGTCTCCTGTTAAAATGGTGGCACACTGGATGTTTGCTTTGCTAGTTCATTCGGGTGTTACTGTTTAAACTCGGCTGGGAGCTAGTTTGAGGAGCGTGTGTGGCGACATACATACATGAACATGACACTCAGGCTGAAAAATAAGGCTCGTCTCTTGGAGATCGACATCCCGGGTGCGACTTGAACAAAAGAGAGCTAGCTTTGCAATTGAATTTAATCTCCTTTTTCTGAGACTTAATTTGCATGCTAGCTTGGTTAAGTAGTTGTCATCTTGAATATTAAATTTCCTTTTGCATTCTACCTAGCTTGCTTGCTTATAGCATGTGGTCTTGAGCTTAACAATGTTGGTTCTGTATCTCTTGAATTAAATAGTTTATCTGATTAGAAAATTTTCTTTTGGAGAAGTAAATATTGGTATAAATAAAAATAGTACGTATAGGACGTTTTATGCATTATTAAGATTGAAATAGTTTATTATCGATCAGACGTACAATATTCTAAATATATANATTATACATGAATATTTACATAAACGTAAAATTATCAATGTTAAAAGTATCACAATATAGGAAATTAGCTAGGTTTTTTTTTTTGAAAAATAAATTAAATATGGTTGTTTTTTTTCCGTTTATAAATATCTATACCGCATAAAGTGATATTAAAATAAAAAAAAATTCAACTTTTTATATAAATATAAAATTTTCAAACCTCGTTATTGGATTTAGTCGAAAGAAAGAAAGAAATCGATCTATTATCTTTGCCCATAAATTATGAGAAATCATATTCTCATTTATTATGGAATTTAAAACGTTTCCTTTTTTTAAGGCTGATTTTGGTAATATATTACCCCCACCGCCAACAGTGAACTAATTTTATTTTCTTTCCACTTTTGTCTTAATTATTATTATATTATATAAAGGGGTTACCAAATATCATCTTTGCAAAATATACAACACAAAATTTGATTTGAATCCCTTTTCGGGTCAGTCTATGCTATATAAATAACGTTTCATTTATAGTCACGTTCGCTGCATGTGTAACATAATACATTAACATTTATAGATTTTTTTCACTTTATATAATAAAATTCATTCGATGTTATTTCGAAAGTGTGTTGGGTACATAAATAACATTTGATTATGAAACCTTATCCCAAGGATGGAAAAACCAAAGTCTTCACGCTTTTCCGATATATGACTCGTTTTCTAGTCACTGAGAGAATATTTATTTTTATTCTATTAAATTATCAAAATATTTCTAGATTTTTTTGAATAATCCTATGAATATCAAATCTAAGATCAATATTTTATATTTATATTTCATCATGATTAACTAATTCGATCCATTAACATAAATTGAAATCATATCTAATTCGATCCATTAACAAAATAAAATATTTCCCATGCTAAAAATGAAAGAACTAACATTTGGTACTCCATGACCACTTAGCCGTCAAATAAAATCGTGTTCAACCTGCTAGAATTTAAAGAATTTTTTGGAACAGGAACTACTGGAAAATTTAATTGCATTCAACATTCTCAAAAATAAATTTTAGATGTATATATAAAAATACGGTTTATTTTTTTTAAAAAAAATTATTTATCAAATGATAGTATGAAAAATATATAGGAGTTCAATAATAAAAACCCCAAGAAATAAATTAATTATATTATTATTTTTATATGAAAGAATAATAATTTTAAAATTATTAAATGTAACAATATTGGAAACTACCTAGGTTTTTTCTTGTTCTTTTTTTTTTCTTTTGAAAGATAAATTAAATAATTTATTTGTTTTGGTTTTCGTATGTGTGTTTTTAATAATCGATATACCGAATAGAGTGATTTTGAAATAAAATTCATTTGATATCATGAGAATTTTTTTATATAAATTTCAATCTATTAACATTTTATATTCGATTTATTTTTACTATTAAAACAACAAATTTTTTAATAGAAATGTCTTATTTATAGAATTTTTAACATAAAAATATTTAAATTGATTTTGAAATAATTTTTTCAAAAATATATATGATATAAAATTTTTCATGACCCAAATTTCATGAAATCTTACCTATTTGTAAAGATTTTTAAATTAAAACCCATTAAATTCTACCAAATATCAAACATAACGTCTAAATATTCAAATTTAAATTCTACGAAATGAATTATTTCAAAATTAAATATTTAACCACATCCTAATTTTATGGATATTTTTTTAGGTTTATTCAAATCCAAATCTCATCAAATCTGACCAATTTTGAGAAGATTTGTTTATACATAACCAAATCCTGTAAAATATCTTAAAATCCAATTCTATCTATAACATCCGATTAATAAAACGGTTAAAACTATGATTCACAAATTATAATCCCCACAAATCCTTGCTTCCAAACATAGTGTTAGGGAAATTTTTGAGTGCCAGCGGCGACGCGATGGAACTCCATTTCTCTACCTATTCTTCTCCTCTTGCCGCCATCGCCGCCTCGAAAATCACCGTTGTCTCTCTCACAACAAATTCAACTCTTGCTCCCGGCTCTACACCAACTCTTGCCTTATCTAACGGGTTATTTCTCTTCTTTCTTATTGCAATTATGAATCGCTAACGGGTTTGAGGACTTTGTTCTCAATTCTTCTCGAGTGGATGATCATGCGGCAGGCCATACTTTTAGTTGTCATTGTCGTTGAAATCAGCAGTAAACAAACTTCTGCATGTCGTCTAGGCTTGATGGGACTAAGGTAGGGGAACTGTATCTAGCAAGCAACCTTTAGATGTGAAACTCTTGAGATTAAATCATTGGGCATGCAATACCGAAGTAGTTATTCTGGAATTTTTTACTTTCATTTATTATGAACTTGTTTTTACCCACTTTCATATTTTATCTGAAATACACAAAAACGGAATGGTCCTTACATGTGGATTTTCAGAAAGAGGCTGCAAGGAGCCCGGGATGCTTATCAATCATGCCAGGTTCCTTTTCTGTACATTTTCTTTTATGATATTTGATTTTTCATGTCTACGTGTATATTACATCATTAAGTTAAAATATTACATCATTAAGTTAAATTAACTCTATATTTCTTTTTCTTTTTCTTTTTTTTTAAATGTCTTTTGTTACCACGAATACCTTATTTCAAACTTGGTGCATGAAAAAAATAAAGAGATTATGTTAAAATTGTCTTTCGAGACGAAAATCTCATTTCAAACTCAGAACTTNAATAATTTGTAGACGTGTAGAAAATAATCAAAATATATAGTTTTTTATTGGTAATATATATTTTTAAAAATAAATAATTTCTAATCATCTTTTTTTTTAAAAAAAAAGAGTTAATTTGTACGTATATATTTATTTCCATACGCGTCATTAGAACATGGATAAATGCCTTGAATAATAGATTACAATGATTTCAGATTTTAAATAGTTTTTTTTTTTTTAAAAAAATGCAAATATTCGACTCCGTCAAAATATATTTATATTTAATAAAATTCTCAGGATGCTCTAAATTTAATTCTATGTTTTGAATTTATATTTTTAATTTATTTAAAAAATTTAAAGTATTTTTTAATTAATCAGCTTCCAGCTTGCATTCGAAAGCCAACTAACAATCTAACACATTCATACGTAGAAAAAGCCAACTCATCATTCTATACATGAGAAAATTAAGAATAAATTCCATAATAAGGAAATAATAATAATAAAAGGTAAATATGGATCATTTCACTTTTATAAAATTTAAATATTCTTTTAGATAGAAAATTATCTAATCGTTTCATAAGTTACTAATTTAATTAAATTCGAAATATAACAACTCCTATGCTTTTATTTTAGACGAAAACTTGTGTTAAACGGTCTCACGGGTCGTATGTTGTGAGACGGTCGCACAAGAAACCTACGATCTTTATTTTATCCTTTATATAGGGAAACTCAATATTTGTAAATCTTCATATTTACTGTCATTTATAATAATTTTAGTTGAATAAGAAATTATTGTCTGTGGATCTTTTGTTACTACAATACGTGCAAATTTATGATATCCAAACTATGAAGCAGTTATTTTTTTCGTCTCATATATTTAAATTTATTTATGATTTTACACATTATAAAAAATATTGAAAAAACATTTTATATTATCATTATCAAAAGGCTAGGGTTTCTAATATCATATACGTGATTTTGTAGGAGAAGAAAGATTTGAAGCCAAATCCCTTTCCTATGGCGTCCACCACAGCCCGGATGAACCCTCTGCAAATCAAAGACAAAAACCCTTATCAAACTCCTACTATCGCCGTGAATCTCCCCAAACAGTGGAGTCACCCATGCACCAGAATTAAAAGTAGTGCAAATACTAATTGAAGACTACACTTTTGAATTTAATCCAAGAACTCGGATGTTTTTTCTACTACATATTTTTATTTTTGCATTAATGATTTACGTATGAAATGTTTGGATTTTTATAGGGTCTTCGACTTTATTCGCGCAATTGAACGATGAAGAGCCTCGTCTCCGTGTTGCTTATCAGGTCTAATAGTTGCTTTCCTTCATTAATTTTTGTCACTTCATCTTGTTTTTATTTATGGAGAGTTTTTTAAATGAATGGATTTTCAATGTTAAAGGGGGTTCCAGGTGCATATAGTGAGTCTGCAGCATTGAAGGCATACCCAATTTGTGAACCAGTTCCATGCCCAGACTTCGAAACTTGTTTTCTGGTGAGGATATGTTGCCGTTTGGCGTCGTATTATATAATGCTTGTTTATCATTTGAGAGGGAATGACTTGTTTCTTACTGGATTCCCTCTTGACAGTCCGTCTTTTGCAGTGTTCATGTAAATAATCGTGTGTTCTCTTGAATTGATCAACGTGAAAAAGATGTACTTCACCTCTATTTCTTGTTTTCTGTTTGCAATCCTTGTTTTAGGCTGTTGAAAGTGGGCTCGTTGATAGAGCACTACTGCCAATAGAAAATTCTTTGGGTGGCAGCATTCACAGGAATTATGATCTTCTATTTCGACATAGATTGCATATTGTTGGAGAAAAGAAACTTTTAATCAGACATTGCTTACTAGCGAACCCCAACGTCAAGCTTGAAGATTTAAAGAGTGTTCATAGCCATCCACAGGTGCTTTATGATGAATATAACCTATCCTGTTTGTCCCCGAGGTGTTCACTCCACATAATAACCTTTGATATTTCGATGTTCAGGCGCTTGCACAGTGTGAGAAGACATTAACTAACTTAGGACTGGTGAGAGTAGCTGTGGATGATACTGCTGGGGCTGCCAAGGTAAAAGAACTTGCATAAAATCAAATTTATGGCATCCGTTCTAATGTCATTCACGATATGGTTCTATGTTTTTCTTGAATTTTAACTGCTATGGATTTGCAAGGAAAACACGAGAGAGAGAGAGAGCGATTGCTTTGAAACCACTTTTTTTTTTGGCAAAATTAGCAGTGGATTGAAATGAAAACACATATAAGATAAATGTGTAAATCTATAAATAACTTCCAATATAAACACATATAAGATAAACAAAGTAAATCTATAAACAACTTTCAATACATTCTCATGAAGATAACTTTCTCTTTCGAACAAGTGAAAGGAAATATTTTTCTTTAGTGTTTTCAAGTCAAGAACTAATGTTACTCATAGGATCCAGGAATTTGAATAAGATGTGATGCGGCTAATTTCAAGAACTTATACGTACTCATTCAGTTTAATCAACAGTACTTTTAAATATTATCTCTGCTTGAATATTCAGTATGTTGCTGATCATAAACTAAAAGATGTTGGGGCAGTTGCTAGCATGACCGCTGCGAAGATCTATAATTTGGATATACTTGCTCAAGACATACAGGTAGTTTATGAGTTACTTTTATATGTTCTTGTTAGTCAAATACATCAATTGTCATGATATATTATTATTTCTTTTTCTACTTTTAGGATGATTCTTACAACGTCACTCGGTTCATTATGCTGGCGAGGAAACCTATTATACCTGGCACCGATAAGCCTTTCAAGGTTAGCTTTCCTAACTATGTTAATTGCTAAATGCTAAGGAATTATTATAGAACGTATTTATAATTTAATTTTCTACATAAAATAAGTCTTCATATACTTTCAGCCTGACCGAGCAATTTACTTATCATGCATGTAAATAATTTGTCAGACAAGTATAGTCTTCTCTCTTGAGGAAGGTCCGGGAGAGCTTTGTAAAGCACTCACCGTGTTCGAAAAGGTGAAAATCAATCTTACCAAGGTGTGTTGATCTTGTTAGGGATATGTTTGTGATTTATTATCTACGAAAAGTTACATTTTTTCGTTTTCTTTTTTTTTTATTTTATATTTCTTGACACAGATCGAAAGCCGTCCGCTGCAGAAGCAAGCTTCGCAGACACCTGCTGATAATATCGTTGGTTTTCCAAAGTAAATAATGGAGAAAGTTAGAATTCTATTTGTTAGATATATAAAGGTTTGATAGATAATATTGACGTGATTAATAATTTATTCCAAGTGGTAGATTGACATTCAAATTTTTATCATGAAACTAGCCAAATCCAGATGCTCTTCGAGTTTAATTTGTATTTTTGGATACATGATGTCATTAAAATTGGTTTGATATCATTTTAAGCATCACAATCCACTTTTAGATATATCAGTTGAAATACCAATCCTATATCGGTCAGCAATTTCATTTTATAAATGCATTTTCCTACTTTTCAAATGTTTTGTATTTCTGAACAGAGGCTTCGGTTATATTTTCTATGCTGATTTCGAAGCATCCATGGCGGAAAGCCGAACACAAGATGCCATTGGTCATCTAAAGGTACTCTTCGCACTTGTAATGTCCTGTCTTGTGAAGTAATTATCTCTTTGTTTTCAAGTGCCATAATAAATGTGCTCCCCTGTTGCAGAAGTTGGCAACAAGTTTGAGGTTGCTTGGGAGTTACCCTGCAGATAATAGCTTTCAATGAGTCCTTCTAAACATAATTATCCAAAAGGTTTGTTTGATGCATACAGCATTGGCCACTGAAGCAACAGAAGAGCAAGTATCGTATCGGCAGCACTTGGCGTCGATTGGAATTTTTTCGTCGATCTTACATTTTTAAGTTATTCCCCACGTGGGGAACCCATTATTCATATTGATAGATCAGGAAACTACAATTTTTTGTTATTAATTACATTTGTTGGTTTTGAATTGTCTAATTCTTTGTAATTCATATCCTTTTGGAAGACGAAACTCATCTTTCCCCAGTGAAATGCATTACTTTAGTCATGGGAATAGGGACCGACCATAGGCCACTTTATATAAGAAATTTGCATGGAAGTAGATTGATTACTCTTCGTTATGTTTATGGATATTTAAATAAAAAAATCTTTCAGATTTCGAGCTTATTACGAATTATCAGTAAATTTGTGCAAGAAGTTGGAGTTACTTTTAGGACTGCGATTTGGATGCATCATCTCAAGGTAATTCCGCAACATAGAGGCAGCGAGTGCCTGAGCAGCAAGATTCGAAGGTGGTCTCTTCTCATCAAACAATTAAATTGATTCACGTCAGTTGATATACACTGCACACCACAAAACCTTGAAATCGGAAGGAAAAAACCTCAAAGAAATCATAGGGGTCGGTTATGTTTACCACACTTTGGATTCCTAACTAAAAACTTTCAAAGTGCACTGTAGATGAGAGATTTCGCTTCTGCTTCGTTGTGTCTCTGCTACAACAATATTTCACTCAAAGTTTTACTAATTTGATCGTTGTAGATGGTTTAAATGTATACAGTACTCTACTAGTACTGGGGTTGGACAAATCATGGATCCCACAGCATAAGAACATGCACGCCATCCTAACATATATAACTTCCTCGTAACAAATAAACCTCCATAACCATCAGCAGTATTTGGTGTACTATTTTGGTTGTGTTTTTATAAGAGGAAAAAGTTTTTTAGCGGCTAGGGGTTCCTTATGTTGTCATAACCTCTGGTGTGGCTGCAAAGTAAAAACCAAGATTGATGGAATAATATGTTTGTTTGTGTAAAGAGTGTGACACAATCGTTGAAATTTAAATTGTTTTCTTAACCAATATGTTGCATATATCTCTTGCACTTGGAGTAAGTTTGAATACACAAGTAATTGGCTTATAAAACCCTTTATCAAGCCACATTTTTTTAGTGCTATTTTTTTTTTTTTTGTTATGGAAAAAATAGAATCAGTTTCATGTGTGGGTGTGATAGCTAGAGGACTTCTTATGTTCTTGCTTTAATTACTGCAGAAGTTGCCCGTAGACAACAAAATAAGAAAAGGGATCGTCGAAGATGGTTATGGAGCGTGATTGGATTATCCATTGGCTTGCGGGCTTCCTTCCTTACTTATTCATGCGTCCCACAGGATGATATATAAATCTCAGTCTTTAACGAAATCTGGTTATTAAACCGATGCCTCTTGCATTGGCTCCTCTGATATCTATTAACATGGTTTATAAAAACTCATATGTTTCACCCTTTATGTTGTAATAAATGTAAGAACTTAGGTCGAATTGTTCAGCAGTTATTTGTTAGTTTGACTTTTCTTCTAATTAAATTTGCACCTTTTGCTTTGGCATTCATGGTCATCGGCGAGTGCACTCGCCTCATTCCTGATACAATATTTTCTGGCACACGTGTATCCTTTTAATTTAGGATACAACATAAAAATGATGTTTTTATCCAAAAATTTTAAAATCAGGTAATGATTTTGTTTTTTTATACATATTTTCTGGCTTGAAAATGGATTATGTGTCACACACCGGCCGTCGTCTTTGATTAAGCTGGTTATAAAATTCAGGGTTCGGCTCATGTCAGGTTGGTGAATTTAGGCGTGTGATTTGAGATAATATATTTTCAGAGTGATATTTATTTTTGATCTTTTCCTGAAAATTTTACATTTAACATCCACCCGTGTAGGTGAATTATTATAATTATTATTA
>NC_133315.1:20186952-20206608 GCF_012295235.1 Primulina huaijiensis
TATTATTATTATTTTGTTATTAAATATGTGTGTGTGTGTGTATTTAAAAATAGTTTCTTGTGTTTATTTTGATCGAAAATGATACTACTAGCTAGGTAGTATTTAAAACATTTTTTAATTAATAAAACAAAAAAACAATAAATGTAACAAGTAAGGATTTGTAAAAGTATGTACCAAATAAGTTTTTCAATGAAATCATATTAAATTTTACAATACAAAAAGCATATAAATTTTATACAGATGTTGTAACTTTAACTATTTATTTTTAATCGTGTTTGAAAATGAACACGACAAATAATGTAGGTTTCGAGTATTACGTTGGGATTTGATAGGGACTAACACCTTCTTTAATTTATTTAGAACATTTGCATATATAGACCGGTCCCATTATACTCTTTTTTCCCTTTTGAGTCGGCCCCAATCCCATGCACGTTATACCCAAAAAAATATAATGTGCAGGCAGTGTTTTTCTTTNTCATTTGTCCTCAACATTTATGGTTAATTTGTTGCATGCATACATAAATACACACGTATGTTTAATTCTTAAATTAAATATATTACATTAATGTATTTTATCACAAATTTGTTTATTTCTAATTAAATTGTTAATTATTTTTTCTTTCTGATCATTTCTAAATTTTAATTAGTCACCCCCCCCCCTTTTTTTTAAGAAACCAACCCGGTGCCCTTTACTATAATACGAGTAGTGAATTTTCTTTTCTTTATTATTTTAGTATATATTTACAATCCACACTAAAAATAAAAAAAACAAAAAAACTATATATTGTAACATATAGTACTAATGCGTTCACATAAAAGGAAATATATAAATAAATTCAATGTTGGGATCAAATCAAAACAAATAAATTTTCCAGCTAATCATTATTATTTTCATAGGTCTGAGCACCTAAGACTTAGGATAGGGTTCGTGCATGTCTTCTTTCTGTTATGCATCAAAGGTCTATATATATATATATATATGAAGATTAGTTAACTAAGATGATCATCAAGATCATTTAGAGTGCAAGTTAGTGGCAGTTAATTTCAGTTTATTAAAGGATTTGTGTTTATAAAAAAAAGTACAATTGCAGCCTTATATATATAGAGAGCAAGTTTGCGTCTGTCAGTTGTGTTATCAGAAAACATAACATATTTCACGTATACTGCGCAAAAAATATGAACTCCATTTTCTTGATTTCCCTCCCAGTGCCCACCCGCACCCTCTCCCGCTCCCGCTCCGTCGTACCTACCTGGGTTTGTCGTCCATCCACCGTCTCCCTCTACATGCCTCCAGTATGTTATTCAAATAAAAGGCCAGAGACGAAGATATTTGCGGCTTCCTCGCCTAATGACGACGGTGCCAATCCGGAATTTTGGATATCCGGTCTTAACGATTCGCTTCTGGCTGATGTGGTTACTAAGAAACGGAAATACATGAGTGCGCTATATGCAAAGCTGAGCGTCGATGCTGCCATACGGAAGCTAGGGGCGGAAGTTGCTGAGAAAGACCCGCTCTGGGCCAGTCTTGTTACGGAGTCAAAGCTCAAGGAAAAACTCAAGTTTGAGTTCGAGGAGTCGAAGGTACGCTATGTGCTACATAGGGCAGAGGATGGGATGTCTTATGAAGATGTTGAAGAAAAGATGTATCGAACCATAATGGCACTGGATGAGCATGGTCAGATTTATACCGGGGTAGTTACAGAGTGGTTGATCAAGTATGGGTTCCGCCTGTTGGAGGTATCTAAATTGAAACTATCTCCTTATAACCTTCAAGAAAACCACGTACAGTTTCTGGTATGTAATGTAATGGATTGGGTTGCTGCAGGTTGAGTACTAAACGGGAGAGCATTGGATCCTCATTGTTGAATTTTGGGATACTCCTATATGTCACTCTTTTTAGGCAATTTCAAGATTTCTGTGGCATTGATGTTAATTTTCGTGTCTGTTTAATACCTATCTGATGTTGATCGTATCCCACTGATAAATATTTGATCTATGAATACGGTCTTCAGATTATTTTTGCTATCATGGAACTGCATTTAAGATCAAAACAGAGATATAAAATCTTCCAAAATTAGAAGGTTTCATTCTGTACCATCGTCAGCAAATGTCTCTTAATTCTTTTCATTGTCGATTTCCATCCTATGAATTGAGTAATAATATCTTCTTCGAATTTAACTGCAACCTATGTGAATGAACAATGCCAAATTAAAAGATGAGATCCAGAACACAATTGTGAAGCACCTCCAGAAGGGAATATAGCAGTCAAAGAGGGATTACGACATGGATAAAATCATCCTGGATTACGAGACGTTGGAGCAATAAAGTTCAAGCATTCCATTACATTAAAAACTCGAGTCAGGCGGTGTCCATGAATACTTTGAGTTGCTAAAGGTGAGACAGGGTGAATTTACTTAATTATTTTCAGAGTAAAATTAGAGATAAATTAAATTTTTTTGTTTTTATTTGAGTGATATATAGTGTTAATTATTTGCTCCCGTTAACGAGTTGGTCCATAATAAGTGGAAAATATTTTGATTAAAAGTTTTGATAGCATGATGTAACATACATAAATAAATGAAACAAAAATACAAATAGATAAAAAAATCTTTGCCTTCCGTCTCGTATTTCAAAGAAGGAAAAATTCAAAATAATTTTTTTTTTAAGTTAAAGGTACTCACACTAAATTAATAATACTTTTAACCAGATATACAAAACAATATGTGATTTATCCATGTCTTATTTTTGAATTAACCACCTTCCATCTTGTATTCGAAAGCCAACTAACAATCTAACATATTCTCATGCATAGAAAGATAATAATTTAAAAAATTTGTTATTAATATTTTTTTAGGTTTATTAAAATCCAGATCCTATTCAGTTTCAAAAAGATTTTTTTTTATACACAACCAAATCTAATCGAATTTTGTCAAATCTCTTAAAATCCAATTTCTTCTATAATTAAAATACAACTAACCAAACTTTTAAAACTAAGATTTACAAATTCAAATCCCACCAAATCTTTGTTTGCAAATATAGTGTTAGGGTAATTTTCGAGTGCCAGCGACGACGCGATGGAACTCCATTTCTCCACCTATTCTCCTCCTCTTGCCGCCATCGCCGCCGCGAAAATAGCCGTCGTCTCTCTCACAACAAATTCAACTCTTGCTCCCGGCTCTACACCAACTCTTGCCTTATCTAACGGGTTATTTCTCTTCTTTCTTATTGCAATTTTTTTGAATGCAATTATGAATCGCTAACGGGTTTGGGGATTTTGTTCTCAATTCTTCTCGAGTGGATGATCATGCTGCAGGCCATACTTTTAGTTGTCATTCTCGTTGAAATCAGCAGTAAACAAACTTCTGCCTGTCGTCTGGCAAGCAACCTTTGGATGTGAATTGAAACTCCTGATATTAAATCATTGGCCATGCAAAACCGAAGTAGTTATTCTGGAATTTTTTGTTTTCATTTATGTTTGTCTTTATTATGAACTTGTTTTTACCCACTTTCATATTTTATCTGAAATACACAAAAACGGAATGGTCCTTACATGTGGATTTTCAGAAAGAGGCTGCAAGGAGCCCGGGATGCTTATCAATCATGCCAGGTTCCTTTTCTGTACATTTTCTTTTATGATATTCATGTCTACGTGTATATTACATCATTAAATTAAATTAACTCTATATTTCTTTTTTTCTTTTTTTTAATGTATTTTGTTACCACGAATACCTTGTTTCAAACTTGTTGCATGAAAAAAATAAAGACATTATGTTAAAATTGTTTTTCGAGAAGAAAATCTCATTTCAAACTCAAAACTTNAAAAGTTAATTTGCACGTATATATTTATTTCCATACACGTCATTGGAACATGGATAAATGCCTTGAATAATTACAATGATTTCAGATTTTAAATAGTTTTTTAAAAAAAATTGCAAATATTCGACTCCGTCAAAAAATATATATATATATTTAATAAAATTCACAGGACGCTCTAAATTTAATTCTATATATGTTTTGGATTTATTTTTTTAATTTATTTAAATATTTAAATTATTTTTTAATTAATCAGCTTCCAGCTTGCATTCGAAAGCCAACTAACAATCTAACACATTCATACGTAAAGAAGCCAACTCATCATTCTATACATGAGAAAATTAAAAATAAATTCCATAATAAGGAAATAATAATAATAATAAAAGGTGAATATGGATCATTTCACTTTTACAAAATTATTGTCAGTGGATCTTTTGTTACTACAATACGTGCAAATTTATGATATCCAAACTATGAAGCAGTTATTTTTTTCGTCTCATATATTTAAATTTATTTATGATTTTACACATTAAAAAAATTATTGAAAAAAAAGTTTTATATTATCATTATCAAAAGGCTAGGGTTACTAATATCATATACGTGATTTTGTAGCAGAAGAAAGATTTGAAGCCAAATCCCTTTCCGATGGCGGCCACCACAGCCCGGATGAACCCTCTGCAATTCAAAGACAAAAACCCTTATCAGACTCCTAGTATCGACGTTAATCTCCCCAAACGGTGGAGTCACCCATGCACAAGAATTAAAAGTAGTGCAAATACTAATTGAAGACTACACTTTTGAATTTAATCCAAACTCCCACTCGGATGTTTTTTCTAGTATATATTTTTATTTTTGCATGAATGATTTACGTATGAAATGTTTGGATTTTTTAGGGCCTTCGACGTTATTCCGCAATTAAACGATGATGGGCCTCGTCTCCTTGTTGCTTATCAGGTTTAATAGTTGCTTTCCTTCATTATTTTTTGTCACTGCATCTTGTTTTTATTTATGGAGAGTTTTTTAAATGAATGGATTTTCAACGTGAAAGGGGGTTCCAGGTGCATATAGTGAGTTTGCAGCATTGAAGGCATACCCAAATTGTGAACCAGTTCCATGCCCAGACTTTGAAACTTGTTTTCTGGTGAGGATATGTTGCCGTTTGGCGTCGTAATATTATATGATGCTTGTTTATCATTTGAGAGGGAATGACTTGTTTCTTACTGGCTTCCCTCTTGACAGTCCGTCTTTTGCAGAGTTCATGTAAATAATCGTGTGTTCTCTTGAATTGATCAACGTGAAAAAGGCATGTACTTCACCTCTCTTTCTTGTTTTCTGTTTGCAATCTTTGTTTTAGGCTGTTGAAAGTGGGCTCGTTGATAGAGCAGTACTGCCAATAGAAAATTCTTTGGGTGGCAGCATTCACAGGAATTATGATCTTCTATTTCGACATAGATTGCATATTGTTGGAGAAAAGAAATTTTTATTCAGACATTGCTTACTAGCGAACCCCAACGTCAAGGTTGAAGATTTAAAGAGTGTTCATAGCCATCCACAGGTGCTTTATGATCATGAATAAAACTTATCCTATTTGTCCCCGAGGTGTTCACTCGACAATGTAACCTTTGATATTTCGATGTTCAGGCGCTTGCACAGTGTGAGAAGTCATTAACTAACTTAGGACTGGTGAGAGTAGCTGTGGATGATACTGCTGGGGCTGCCAAGGTAAAAGAACTTGCATAAAATCAAATTTATGACATCCGTTCTAATGTCATTCACGATATGGTTCTATGTTTTTCTTGAATTTTAATTGCTATGGATTTGCAAGGAAAACACGAGAGAGAGAGAGAGAGAGAGCGAGTGCTTGGAAACCAGATGTCATCACTTTTTTATTTGGCAAAATTAGCACTGGATTGAAATGAAAACACATATAAGATAAATGTGTAAATCTATAAATAACTTTCAATATGAACACATAAGATAAACAAAGTAAATCTATAAACAACTTTCAAAACATTCTCATGAAGATGACTTTCTCTTTCGAACAAGTGAAAGAAAATATTTTTCTTTAGTGTTTTCAAGTCAAGAACTAATGTTACTCATAGGATCCAGGAATTTGAATAAGATGTGATGCGGCTAATTTCAAGAACTTATACGTACTCACTCAGTTTAATCACCAGTACTTTTAAATATTATCTCTGCTTGAATATTCAGTATGTTGCTGATCATAAACTCAAGGATGTTGGGGCAGTTGCTAGCATGACCGCTGCGAAGATCTATAATTTGAATATACTTGATCAAGACATACAGGATGTTTATGAGTTACTTTTATATGTTCTTGTTAGTCAAATACATCAGTTGCTTGATATATTATTATTTATTTTTCTACTTTTAGGATGATTCTTACAGCGTCACTCGGTTCATTATGCTGGCAAGGAAACGTATTATACCTGGCACCGATAAGCCTTTCAAGGTTAGCTTTCCTAACTATGTTAATTGCTAAATGCTAAGTAATTATTATACAACGTAGTTATAATTCAACTTTCTACATAAAATAAGTCTTCATATACTTTCGGCATGCACCGAGAAATTTACTCATCATGCATGTAAATCATTTGTCAGACAAGTATAGTCTTCTCTCTTGAGGAAGGTCCGGGAGAGCTCCGTAAAGCACTCGCCTTGTTCGATGACGTGAAAATAAATCTTACCAAGGTGTGTTGATCTTGTTAGGGATATGTTTGTGATTTTTTGTCTATGAAAAGTTACATTTTTTCTTTTCCTTTTTTATTTCTTGACACAGATCGAAAGACGTCCGCTGCAGAAGCAAGCATCGCAGACACTTGCTGATAATATCGTTGGTTTTCCAAAGTAAATAATGCAGAAAGTTAGAATTCTATTTGTAAGATATATAAAGGTTTGATAGATAATATTGATGTGATCAACACTTTATTCGCATTCAAATTTTTATCAAGAAACTAGCCAAATCCTGATGCTCTCCGAGTTTTATTTGTATTTTTGAGTACATGGTGTCATTAAAATTGGTTTGATATCATTTTAAGCATCACAATCCACTTTTAGATATATCAGTTGAAATACCAATCCTATATCGGTCAGCAATTTCATTTTATAAATGCATTTTCCTACTTTTCAAATGTTTTGTATTTCTGAACAGAGGCTTCGGTTATATTTTCTATGCTGATTTCGAAGCATCCATGGCGGAAAACCGAACAAAAGATGCCATTGGTCGTCTAGAGGTACTATTTGCACTTGTAATGTCCTGTCTTGTGAAGTAATTATCTCTTTGTTTTCAAGTGCCATAATAAGTGTGCTCCCCTGTTGCATGTTGCAGAAGTTGGCAACAAGTTTGAGGTTGTTTGGGAGTTACCCTGCAGATGATAGCTTTAAATGAGTCCTTCTAAACATAATTATCCAAAAAGTTTGTTTGATACTTACAACATTGGCCACTGAAGCAACAGAAGAGCAAGTATCGTATCGGCGGCACTTGGCATTGATTGGAATTTCTTCGTCGATCTTACATTTTTAAGTTATTCCCCACGTGGGGAAACCCATTATTCATATTGTTTCGATCTTTATTGATAGATCAGGAAACTACAATTTTTTGTTATTAATTACATTTGTTGGTTTTGAATTGTCTAATTCTTTGTAATTCACATCCTTTTGGAAGACGAAACGCATCTTTCCCCAGTGAAATGGATTACTTTAGTCATGGGAATAGGGACCATAGGCCACTTTATATAAGAAATTTGCATGGAAGTAGATTGATTACTCTTCGTTATGTTTATGGATATTTAAATAAAAAAATCTTTCAGATTTCGAGCTTATTACGAATTATCAGTAAATTTGTGCAAGAAGTTGGAGTTACTTTTAGGACTGCGATTTGGATGCATCAGCTCAAGGTAATCCCGCATGCAACATAGAGGCGAGTGCCCGAGCAGCAAGCTTCTAAGGTGGTCTCTACTCATCAAACAATAAAAAATTGATTCTCGTACAGTTGATATAAGTTACACACCACAAAACCTTGAAATCGGAAGGAAAAAACCTCAAAAAAAATTGATTCTCTGTTGCTTACATAGTTTGGATTGCATATCTTCTGCCCCCCTCACCCCATGAACTTTATTGCTTAATGGCTTTCGTGAGCTTGCTATTTTCGCCCACTATGTCATTAGGTTTATGTGAATTTTGTGGTTGAAGACTTGACCTATGCTCTAAGAACTATATGTTTTATGAATGCTTTTGCAGGGTGTTTTGGTTTTTCTTGCTGCCAAGACTGGATTAATAAAAGATACAGAGGAAGCTGCAGAATTTCAATGTTTCATAATATGCGTTGAAATGCTTATTGCTGCTTTTGGTCATTTTTATGCATTTCCCTATAAAGAACATGCTGGTGCAAATTTTGGTGCTAATCATGGCCTCAATGCAAAATTCGCACACGCTCTGAAACTGAATGACTTTTACCACGATACAGTCCACCAGTTGAAATTATATGAAGTTTATATTTTAGTTTCTGAATGAGAATGTCTCTCTTAAATAAGAACTCTCATTGTTCACACATTCGATTCAATTGCTGTTTGCACCGACCTATCATGGTTATGTGCTCTACAATCATAGTAGCGAGGGTGATGAAGGAGCAAGAAAGTACAGGGCACGTACTTTTGTCCCAACAGGTCCAGAAATGGATACAGTTAGGAAAAACAAGCACATGTTTGTGAACAAGTCGGAAGACATACAGTATCAAGTGTTAGGTAAGATTTTATTTAACGTGGTGGGACCCACATTAAATAAAATAATAATAAAATCTTTTCCCACATCGATTGATTTTAAAAATTGGACGAGGGAATTAGTTATAAATAGAGCTCAATTCCTTCAGTTATTGTATCCCAAAATCAAAAGCTTTTTAGCTTTGATAAATAGAGAGTGCATAGAAAAAAAAGTGTATTTTTTTCTTGAGTGCGGGAATTCTCTTTGTGTGAATTAGAGAAATTATTTTCTTGGTATACTCGGGTTGAGAGTGTGAGAAATATTGAGTGTATTGGTGTATACACTTGTTGTAATATTTCTTCCAGTTATAAAAGTTGCAGTGCTCCGTGGACGTAGCCTATATTGGGTGAACCACGTAAATCTTTGTGTTCTTGTTGGTTATTTTATTCCGCATTTTTGGTTACTATTATCATCGTGGTCGGCATCACTTCGGGGGTGTAATTCCCCAACAACTGGTATCAGAGCCTTGTTGTGAAAATTCTTAAGAATTCTGAGTATGCTCTGTGGTTGCAGCTTTGTCTGATCTTCCACATCAGAAAAGATTTTTTAGACTTTTTGCTAAGGCTAGAGAAGTGATGGCCGGAGATGATGGATCGGGACCGAGTATCAACAAGTTCGACGGTACAGATTTTACGTTCTGGCGAGTACAAATTATTGATTATTTGTATAGCAAGAAGTTGCATCAACCTCTATCTGGAAAGAAGCCGGAAAAGATGGAGGATGATGACTGGAAGCTTCTTGATCGACAAGTGTTAGGTGTAATACGATTGACCCTAACGAAGAACGTGGCACATAACGTGGCGGAGGCAAAAACAACGGAGGAGATGATGTCCATTTTGTCGGACATGTACGAAAAGCCATCGGCAAATAATAAAGTATATCTCATGAAGAAGTTATTTAACTTGAAGATGAGAGAAGATGCATCGGTGGCTAAACACATCAATGAATTCAACACGATTGTTTCACAGCTGACATCGGTTGAAATTAAATTTGATGATGAGATTCGGGCACTTATTCTTTTGGCGTCTTTACCAGACAATTGGGAACCAATGCGGGCAGCGGTTAGTAACTCTGTTGGAAAAAGAAAGCTACAATTCAATGATGTCAGAGATCAAATTCTTGCTGAAGAAGTTCGCAGGATGGATTCTGGTGAAGGAACATCATCAAGTTCTGCTCTAAATCTCGAGAATAGAGGAAGGGGCAGGAGTGACGAAAAGAGTTTTAACCAATGGCATGGTAGATCCAAGTCGAGAAACGGAAAAGACAAAAGCAATTTTGAAAAGAATGTGAAGTGCTGGAGCTGTGGTGAGACTGGTCACTTGAAAAAGAATTGCAGATCAACAAAGAACGACGCTAATGTTGTTACTGAGGAGGTACATGATGCTCTATTACTATCCATGGAAAGCTCGGTTGATTCTTGGGTTATGGACTCGGGAGCTTCGTTTCATACCACTGGTAATCGTGATGTATTCGATAATTACATTGCGGGAGATTACGGAAAAGTTTTCCTGGCTGATGGAAAACCTTTGGAAATTGTTGGTATGGGTGATATCCGGATGAAGATGACAAATGGATCTGTCTGGAAAATCAACAAAGTAAGGCATGTACCAGAGTTGACACACAATCTGATTTCAGTGGGACAGCTTGACGACGAAGGTCATAAGGTGACCTTTGGTGATGGTTCTTGGAAAGTAAAAAAAGGAGCCATGATTGTTGCTCGAGGAAAGAAAACTGGAACACTGTATATGACTTCCGGTTTGAGAAATAAATTAGCGGCTGTGGATGCTGGAGCTAATTCAAGTCTATGGCATAGTAGGCTTGGGGATACGAGTGAGAAGGGAACGAAGATGCTTGTCTCAAACGGAAAGCTACCGGAATTAAAGATCGTTGAAAACAAGCTGTGTGAAGCTGTATTTTTTGGAAAGCAGAAAAAGGTGAGCTTTTCAAAAGAGGTTAGAGAACCGAAATCAGCGGATTTGGAGCTGGCACATACTGATATATGTGGACCATTTCCTGTGACATCCCTTGGAGATCACTCAAGATATTATGGCACTACTGTTGACGATTCGAGCAGGAAATTTTGGGTTTATTTTGTGAAAAATAAATCGGATATTTGAGACCTTTAAACAGTGGGAGTTAGCCATGAAAGATGTGATGGATTCACTGTCATCCAATCACATGTGGGAGTTGTCATAACTTTCTGAAAGTAAAAAGGTTTTACATAGCAAGTGGGAGTACCGGTTAGAACATGACGGTAGCAAGCGGTACAAAGAAATACTTGGTGTAAAAGGTGAAAAGGAAGTCATTGGTTACACTGATATTTTCTCTCTGGTGGTAAAGTTAACTACTATCAGGACTGTACTTGGATTGATGGTAAAAGAAGATTTACATCTGGAGCAGTTGGATGTAAAGACTGCGTTTCTTCACAGTGACCTAGATGAAGAAATGAATCAATCACAGGGATTTGAAGTACGAGGGAAAGAGAAAATGGTGTGCAAACTTCAGAAGAGCTTGTATGGTCTCAAACAAGCAAGACAGTGGTACAAGAAGTTTGATGGTGTAATGAATAATGATGGTTTTCTGAGGTATCAGGCTGATCACTGTTGTTATGTGAAGCTTGATGGTTATTATATCATACTACTGATATATGTAGATGATATGTTGATAGCAGGAGCTTGTCTGGAGCAGATTGATAAACTCGAGAAAGAGTTATCAAAGGAATTTGCTTTGAAGGATTTGGGTGCTGCAAAGCAAATCCTTGGAATGGGGATCCTTAGAGATCAGGTGAATGAAGTCTTGAAGCTTGAGAAGATTCCTGGAAGCAAGAATCCAGCTGATATGCTCACGAAGGCTGCTATCATTGAAAAACTGAAGTTGTGTTTGACTTCAGTTGGTCTCCTAGACTAACAAAGGAGGTATGAGCTGCTGCACTGATGGTGTGAAGACATGATTGAAATCAAGTCTTCAAGTGGGAGAATTGTTAGGTAAGATTTTATTTAATGTGGTGGGACCCACATTAAATAAAATAATAATAAAATCTTTTCCCACATCGATTGATTTTAAAAATTGGACGAGGGAATTAGTTATAAATAGAGCTCAATTCCTTCAGTTATTGTATCCCAAAATCAAAAGCTTTTTAGCTTTGATAAATAGAGAGTGCATAGAAAAAAGAGTGTATTTTTTTCTTGAGTGCGGGAATTCTCTTTGTGTGAGTTAGAGAAATTATTTTCTTGGTATACTCGGGTTGGGAGTGTGAGAAATATTGAGTGTATTGGTGTATACACTTGTTGTAATATTTCTTCCAGTTATAAAAGTTGCAGTGCTCCGTGGACGTAGCCTATATTGGGTGAACCACGTAAATCTTTGTGTTCTTGTTGGTTATTTTATTCCGCATTTTTGGTTACTATTATCATCGTGGTCGGCATCACTTCGGGGGTGTAATTCCCCAACATCAAGTCCTCGATCTTCAGGTTATACAACTCCTCGAATGTCTGGTACACCCCATAATCATGCTAAATCAGAGGCAGTGAGCGTGTCTTTGCTCACGGATGCGTCAAGAACTCTCTGTGCCATACGACCTTTCGCTTATTGACATAGACTTGTGTAATTACTCCACAGAAATCCCTGCATCTAAGAAATCAACGAAAAGGTTACAAGTATTAAGCATTGCAACTTTCGAACACAGAAAATTAGCTTTTTAATCATTCGAACACAAAAGAATACTTTGTACTCCCGGAATATTGATATTAATTATAAATCATGGGATAAATGTGAAATATAAATTAAATTAATATTGCCAAGATAGATGAATAATACAAAGTTAATGAAGTAAAGAAAATAGCGTTAGATTGGTAAAAAAAAGTTTTACACATACTTGAATTTCATTACTCACATATTTAAAATTAAAGTAAATCTTTTATGAAATGATCTATAATCATAACATGAGTTTATTCGATTCATAACTATTATTAATAGTGATATTTTTGACATAAAAATAATATTTTCATGAGTTGGATCGGATCATAGATTCGTATCATAAAATTGATTCGCGAGATGTCTGTTATTTTCTTTTAAATTATCAGACAAATATCATTGGTGTTTTATTAATAGAATAAAGGTAAACATACTCAAGAGGTGGAGCCCGAATTCGTGGACTTGATTAAAGTTTGAGCTCGAATATCTAAAAGTGAACATTGTATGATTTAAGTTTATTTATATCTGCATATTTGTATATGTGTATATATTATTTATATAGTTTAATTAAAAAAAAGTAATGCAAGGAATGAATATATTTGGTTAAAAAATTAAATTAAATTTTATTATTTAATTTTAGGATGATATTTCATTGCCTCAACACTTGAGTAAGGGCACACTGTTAGCGTAATTTTCGAGTGCCAGCGGCGGCGCGATGGAACTCCATTTCTCCGCCGATTCTCCTCCTCTTGCCGCCATCGCCGCCGCGAAAATCGCCGGTCTCTCTTTCACAACAAATTCAACTCTTACTCCCGGCTCTACACCAGCTCTTGCCTTATCTAACGGGTTATTTCTCTTCTTTCTTATGGCAATTTTTTTGAATGCAATTATGAATCGCTCACCTGTAAGCTCAGACAATATAAAATTATACAGTATTATTTTTCTGTTGGATGACGCTTATTTGCAGCTCGCTTTTTCATTGACGTTAAGGATTGTGTTGGGATAATGAATTTCTGCGTGTTTGTTGATATTTAGTGATTTTGACTTTCGATTGAGCATTTTTTTTGGGGATTGTTTTTTGGGAATTATTTAAGAGAAGTTTGGGATATCATGAGCTTTTAAGGGGTAACAGTCATTATTTTTAATCTCACGATTTTGAACGGGATGCCAAATCTTGTTTGAATTCGAATGTGGCTCAAAAAGTTCTAGATTTAGGTTGATTAAACAACTGTACGGGAATATTGAAACAGAGCCCAGACTGGAGCGAGAGTCTTTTAGTTCTCATTCTCGTTGAAATCCGCAGTAAACAAACTTCTGCCTGTCGTCTAGGCTTTGATGGGACTAAAGTAGGGCCTGTATCTAGCAACCTTTAGATATGAAACTCTTGAGATTAAATCATTGGGCATGCAATACCGAATTAGTTATTCTGGAATTTTTTGCTTTCATTTATGTTTGTCTTTTTTATGAACTTGTTTTTACCCATTTTCATATTTTATCTGAAATCCACGAAAAAGGAATGGTCCTCACATGTTAACCAAATGGATTTTCAGACAGAGGCTGCAAGGAGCCTATGTACTTCTGAAATATGTGGGTAGGACTGCCGGCATTCCTGATTTCTATGAGAGGGATGCTTATCAATCATGCCAGGTTCCTTTTCTGTACATTTTGTTTGTTGAATGTGCTATTTATTTTAATTTAAGAAAATAGGTATTTGAAACCTGTATTAATCACTTTTCCAATTCTTTGGTAGAATAATATTCTATTTTAAAGATTGATTCCCTTTCGTCATGGCTATGGGATTTGGTATTGATGACATTTATATATGCGTACCATAGATTGATGAATGGCTTGACTATGCTCCTATCTTTGGTTCTGGGTCTGAATTTGAGGGAGCATGTGGCTCAGTGGATGAATATTTGCTGGAAAATACTTTTCTAGTAGGCAACAGTCTTTCAATTGCTGATGTAGCAATATGGGCTGGTCTTGCAGGTGAACTTTCTGATTTTGCTTGATCTAATTTCTGTAAGTAATTGGTGCGATTTTTGCTGAGTGAATAACTAGTTACTCCAGTTGTTGTTTCTCTAATTCTTGCTCCTGACTTCTGATAGATTTCATGCCACCTTATTTTTCTCTTTGTCTTATAGCTTGTTCTGTAATGGTCCGTTGTTTTATATGTGGCACTTTCATTACTTTTGAATTGAGGATAACTGGCATCTTTTATGTCTATATTTTTCTGCCTTCTGTTTTAACCTATGTTATGCTTAATTATCCAGGTGTTCATGTGTACCTTTTGTCCTGCAGGAACTGGTTTGAGATGGGAAAGTTTGAGAAAATCCAAAAAGTACCAAAACCTTGTTCGGTGGTTCAACTCGATATCTGTTGAATATGATGGTGTGCTTAGTGAATTTCTTGCAACCTATATCGGGAAAAGAGGCTCTGGAAAATCAGTACCATCAAAGTCGAAAGAGTTGCAAACTTCTAGTTCTCGATCCCTCGCCAAGGAAAATGGTGTCCACGTGAATGAAACAGCAGGTAGCCGGTCCGCCTTTGAGCTGGATCTCCCTGATGCGGAGGTTGGCAAAGTGAAGTTGCGGTTTGCACCAGAACCCAGTGGCTATCTTCATATAGGTCATTCAAAAGCGGCATTATCGAACCAATACTTTGCCCACCGGTATAAAGGACAGCTGATTGTGAGATTTGACGACACAAACCCTGACAAGGAAAGTAGTGAGTTTGTGGATAATCTTCTTAAAGATATTGAAACTCTAGGGATTAAATATGATGCTGTGACATACACATCAGACTACTTTCCCCAACTCATGGAAATGGCTGAGAAATTGATCCGTCAGGGCAAGGCCTATGTCAATGATACCCCGCGTGAAAAAATGAAGCAGGAAAGGATGGATGGTGTAGAATCAAGATGCAGAAATAACAGTGTGGAGGAGAATCTCAATTTGTGGCAAGAAATGATAGCTGGCTCAGAGAGGGGATTAATGTGCTGTCTACGGGGGAAACTGGACATGCAAGACCCAAACAAATCACTTCGGGATCCAGTGTATTACCGCTGTAACTTGACGCCTCATCACAGGATCGGATCTAGATACAAATTATATCCAACATACGACTTTTGTTGTCCATTTGTTGATACCGTGGAAGGTATCACACATGCTCTTCGATCAAGTGAATACCATGATCGAAATGACCAATATCATAGAATTCAATCTGATATGGGATTTAGAAAGGTCCATATATATGAGTTTAGTCGGCTGAATATGGTGTACACACTTCTTAGCAAGCGCAAGCTTCTGTGGTTTGTCCAAAATGGCAAGGTTGAAGGATGGGATGATCCTCGTTTTCCTACAGTTCAAGGAATAGTGCGCAGGGGCCTGAAGATTGAAGCACTGATACAATTCATCTTGGAACAGGTAAGCCTCTATTGTTCTCTGATGTATAAAACTGCCGGAGCATTTATTGGTTAATGGCAAAACACTAAATGCTGATTCGAATTGTTCTCCATACTTGAGCAATCAATCAAGTTTGTGATGATTTTGAGAATGTCTTATGTGAATGTGTTGTATGCACATGTTTGCCTGTTTTGACTACATCCTAAGTTCCAATTTTTGTCTAGTTTTATATCGGGCGGGATGGGGTGGAGGGAATCTCTAGGTGGTTATGCTTGTCAAGTGACAACAATATCATAACGGTGCTTGTTGTCTTCTTTATAATGGTTAGGGGGCCTCCAAGAATCTCAATCTCATGGAATGGGACAAACTCTGGGCCATCAATAAGAAGATTATTGACCCCATATGTCCCAGGTATACTGCTGTGGTGGAAGAACGTGTATTGCTGATTCTAACTGATGGTCCCAGCAATCCCTTTGTGCGAGTTTTGCCCAAACACAAGAAATATGAAGGTGCTGGAGAGAAGGCCGTGTCTTATTCAAATAAAATATGGATTGAGTATGCTGATGCGGAATCGATCTCAATTGATGAGGAGGTGACTTTAAAGGATTGGGGAAATGCAATTGTGAAGGAAATCAAGAAAGACCAAAACGGCGTCATAACTCAGCTTGTGGGAGTTTTGAATCTCAAAGGAAATGTTAAGACAACAAAATTGAAACTAACATGGCTTCCAGATTCCAATGAGCTCGTCAGATTAATGCTCGTAGACCTTGACTATCTCATCACAAAGAAAAAGGTGACTTTCTTATTCAGGACAGGAAAGCTTCCTTTATGGTTGGTTCTTATCAATTTTTTGGGTTTATTCTCTTATCACAATCCATTCATGTTTATAATTGCAGATTGAAGAAGATGAAGATTTCACTGATGTGGTCAATCCCTGTACGAGGAAGGAGACACTGGCACTTGGGGAATCTGATATGCGGAACTTGAAGCGTGGAGACATAATACAACTGGAGAGGAAAGGGTATTACAGATGTGATGTCCCTTTGATTCGGTCTTCAAAACCGATTGTCCTGTTTGCAATTCCAGATGGTAAGCAGCAAACCATGACGAAGTAAGAGGAGGGAAATGTGGGATTTCTATGGCCTTGATATTAATTTTCGTGTCTATTTAATACCTATCTGATGTTGATCGTATCCCACTGAGAAATATTTGATCTATGAATACGGTCTTCTGATTATTTTTGTTATCATGGAACTGCATTTAAGATTAAAACAGAGATATAAAAGCTTCCAAAATTAGAAGGTTTCATTCTGTACCATCGTCAGCAAATGTCTCTTAATTCTTTTCATTGTCGATTTCCATCTTATGAATTGAGTAATATCTTCTTCGAATTTAACTGCAACGTATGTGGATGAACAATGCCAAATTGTTTGTTATTTTAGTAGTTTCTTGTTCCAAAAAAATAAATTTTGTCCGGAAAGATTTCTTGGTTTGATTTGTGCAGTGAAATCCAGAGTATTGTATATCAATACTAAAAATATCAAAATTTTCGAATTGTTTACGTTTTACGTACACAATAGTAACTTAATCAATCAAAGAAATCAAAAAATTAAAAAGATGAGATCCAGAACACAATTGTGAAGCACCTCCAGAAGGGAATATAGCAGTTTAAGAGGGGAGAGGGATTACGACATGGATATAAAATCAGGGATTACGATTACGAGACATTGGAGCAATAAAGGTCAAGCATTCCATTACATTAAAACTCCAGTCAGGCGGCGTCCATGAATACTTGGAGTTGCTAAAGGTGAGACAGGGTGAATCTACTTAATTATTTTCAGAGTAAAATTAGAGGTAAATTAAATTTAATTGTTTTTATTTGAGTGATAGTGTTAATTATTTGCTCCCGTTAACGACTTGGTCCATAATAGGTGGAAAATATTTTGACTAAAAGTTTTGATAGCATGATGTAACATACATAAATGAAACATAAATATAAGTAGATAAAAAATCTTTGCCTTCCTTCTCGAATTTCAAAGAAGGAAAAATTCAAAATAACTTTTTTTTTAAAAAAGTTAAAGGTACTCACACTAAATTAATAATACTTTTAAACATATATACAAACAATATGTCATTTATTCATTTCTCATTTTGTCTAAATTATGTCGGAATTATACACAATTTTTCATGCATGTGTACGTACAAAGCAATTTGAAGAAAATCAGATTTTATTGTTCAGAAATTAGGAAATCTCTTCATGCAAACATCAGAACATCAAATAAATGAAAAATCGAATTATCAAACGAAAACAGACAATAATTCCCAGTTGGAAAAAAGAGAGAGAACTTTCGTTTCCGATAATCACGATCATTTGGGTGCGAATCTGGACTTGATCTTCTGAACTTCCGGCGTCGCAATCTGGAAGGCTTTTGCCAAAACATTATCCGGCACCGGCGGAGAAGCCCCGAATAAGGTTGTGGCGATGGACTGTGTACCCGGCAGCTGACTATTGAAGGCAGCAATCACCGCAGCCGGGACTTTCCTATTGTTCTTCTGGAAGTGGACGAGGCCTCTAGGGAAGACGAAGATCTCGCCTTTTTTGATGATCTTAGGGTAGAGGACATTCGCGGTGGTGATGAAGCCAACTTCCAGCTCACCGTAGAGGACAAACACGATCTCGGTGGCGCGTGGGTGAGTGTGTGGTGGGTTGAGACCGCCGGGGGCGTAGTCGATCCTGGCGAGGGAAACGCCGAGGGTGTTTAGTCCTGGGATTCTCTGCACGTTGGCACCTGTAACTAGTGATCCGAAGGTGTTGTTGGTGGCGCCAGGATTGGCCAGGGCGGCGGAGAAGAAATCGTCCGCCGTCGCGTTTGACTTACACACGAATCCATTGACTTTAATAGCTGTTCCCATTTGGAGGCAAAAACGTCGTTGACCACTTTTAAAAATTATAAATATAAATATAAATTATAAATATATATGTTAATTGGAAGATCTCTAATAAATACTTGGTCTGAATACAATCCACGTATATTTTGCGTGTCAAAAAAAAAAAACTTTTCCAAAAATTATATAAGGTAAATTAATGAATAAAAATTATATAAATTTAAAATTACTTATATAGTTAATTGCATATACAATTAGTTACACTAAATTAAATTCAATCAACGATAACAATAATATTCATGTAGACTTACTCTACGTAGAAATATTATTAATTTTTGGTGCAAGTAGTTGGCAATTTACTTGGTAATTAAGTGCAGTAATTCTGAATAATGCTAATGCTCCGTAATTAATCAAAGTTGAAGCATCAAAATAAAATCACATAAAATTTCGATGAAATACTAGTTTCAAAGCAATTAAATTATCTGATATATATATATATATATATATATATAGAAAAAGAAGAATATAATTTGTACCAGAAGCAAGATCAGCCACGCAGATATCTTGAAGCATGTCCGGATCGGCAGAAACTCTTCCGGCGACCAACATAATAGCCATTAGTGCTAGAACTCTGCAGCAGGCGGCGGCGGCCATGGCGGAGCTGAAAGGACAAGAAGAAGCGGAGATGAAAGAGATGAAGTGGGATTGGTTGGGAAGATGGAGGATTTGCGCAGAGCTGAAAAGTGGGTGAGATTATTTATAGGTGGGAAGAAGTTGGATGTCCTGCGAAGTCCGAGTTTTAAGATATTTGATTTTTCATGTCGACGTGTATATCAATTACATCATTAAATTATTCTATTTCCTTTTCTTTTCTTTTCTTTTCTTTTTTTTTTTAATGGAAGTATTCTTGTTTCAAACTTTGGTAACTGAAAAAGAAAATAGATTATGTTTCAATTGTGTCTCGATCTGAAAATCTCATTTCAACCTCAAAACTTTGATGTCATATGTATTACAAGTCATCTACATTTTATTCTCTCTTTTTATATATATATATATATATATATATATATAGTTTTGATATCCT